>NW_028186901.1:356312-536433 GCF_003343005.1 Rhea americana
TGTTTTCAGTAGTGTGAGTAGCGGATAACTTGTCTTGTGTGCATTGTATTCTTCCTTTTCACTAGAAGGTTTTTAGCATAATCTGGCTGTAGTATGAACCTTTTATTTTCTTTTTCTTTACGTTTAAGTATTCTTTTGTTTGTATTAATGAAGATAAGGCTGGAGATGTTTTATACTTGGAACGAAAAGTGCAAGCTCTGAGATAGTATTTGCATTTATTGATCCAGGCACATCTGCTGGCATATGATGGTGTGTGATATTTTTGTCCTTACTCACCTTTGAACCAGAGAATTTGGCAGATGAGGTATTCAGTTTGATTGGCATATCCTGTGGAAAGTATTTTTAATACACAGGATCAAATCCTATACCTAAACTGCTTTTGCATTTTCAAAGTATGGTAGAGACTTCTCTGAGTTCATATGTTATGCTGGGAATTAGTCTTAGGTTTAAATGCTTTCCATGCTCTCTCTAAATCATACTGATTATTTTGTTTTGGTCAGTTCTAGATACACTGCATTTATATTGTGCAWCTCAATATTTTTTAGTATGTTTAAAGTGAACTTGGGAATTTCATCATCTGTGTGGAACAAAGCATCTTGGTAGATGTAAAACCCWGCCTGTCTATAAAAGAAACAAATAAAAAAAATTACAGATACTAGGAATGTAAATCATATTGGCAAATTTAACCAGGGTAGGCAATCCTGAGCCTTTTATTGTTTTTTTAGGTTCTATTTTAGCAGTTACTGTACAGGTGGTATGGGTAAGGAAGGAAGGATTATTTTTCCAAAGCAACTCATTCAGCTGTTTAAGAAACTGCATTTTTTAGAGTTCTGTTTCCACATGACGTCAATTAAATTCAGAGARTAGATTTAAATTTGATATCTTACATATGGTGGCTGAAAGCCCCAAAGGACTGTCCTAGCTTTGTCCCTAACTTTGTTAGGAACTCTGTAGCTTAGCTTTTCTTAAGGTAGCTAACCATAACTTAACTAATTTGTATGCACCATACATTCTTGGCTCACTTCAAAGTGTAATCAAGTCATGAACTAATTACAATACCATATTCCCAAAGAATGTAAATTTAATTTCCCTTCAAACAGAATGGGAGTGTATTAAGCAATTCCTTTATTTGAGAGCTGTGGCATTAAACAACATAATGCTGATGCTTCAAACAGAAGTGAGGTTCTTAACTTTTGTGGACCTTGTGACCTGTCTCCTTATGCATCTTCCCTTTTCATTCTTACATCTTGAGTTAATTTACTGACTGGATGAAAACATTAAAATATTCAAGTGTAAATTAAAATGTAACTGTTGGACTTCAGATTGCAGATCACTGTATCTTATTGTATGTGACTTTCTTCTGTATCATATTTTCAAAAATGTGCTTCGTGAGGATTTTGGATCACAAGGAGATTGTGTTTGGAATTGAAAGCTCATAAGGTTCAGACCTGCACCAGACAATTTCTTTAATACATTGAAAAGTGAATGTGCAGAAAGTTCCCTACAGGTTCTTAACATCACTGTGCCAAAGAGTCCACATAAACTCAGTTATATAAGAAAGAGAGAAGTGAAGTTGTTCATAAAACATTTTATTACCTTCAGTCTTTGCAGCATCTTCACAGTTTAGATAATAAACCTTCATAGAACTTACTAGTCTTTACCCTTTCACAGAACAATGATTCACATAGGTTCAAGCCATTTATTTTCCTTCCCTTAATTTTAAAGGCARAAGAAACATGTTGGGGTTGAATTTGATCTATGCCTGGATTGATTTCAGAGAAGTAGTACTGTTGTTGCTTTTTTGAGATGAGCTGATCGTGACAGGACTGTATATGTATTAATTTTAATATACAACTTATATTTTAAGTGTGGGTCAGCTTCTGATGGAGTACATAGCTCTTTAATGTTAAAGGAAAGAGCTTAGAATATCTTAGTTCATATTCAAAAGTGTTCCTTTTAGATGTTAATTCATTAATATTTGTGGTTTATTCATACAATTTTTTATACGTAAGTAGATGAAGTTGCATTATTTTAAGCCTTTCTTTGATTAGGAAGATGAGACACCCTGCAGGTGTAAAACAGAATGGCATGCATGTGTCCGTGTGTGTGTATGTATACACTCACACTCACACACTAAGTGGTGTATGTGTATGTATTATATGTTGCAGTAGAAAATAAGCCTTGCTGCCTCATGTTTCAGAATACTGAAAAGTATATGCTTGGATGATGTATGGAAAAATGAACTTCCTTGTACTGGAGTTTGCCAGGAGACTGCCATGGGCCCTTGGGATTCAGCAGATGACTCGCAAACTCTTTTCCCTTGAAATTTCTCTGTATTATGAGCATTTAAATGTCACTTGAACCTTACTTGTAGRTACAGAGATAAGATGAGTTTGAGACTTAGCCGTGTTGGGTCTTAGCCTTTGCTTAAGTTTAGTGAAAAGCTTTTTTTTACTGTTGTGACAATATTTTAAGGCATTTTCTAAGGTATTTTAAGGCTCATAGCAGTGCAGTGGGAAGCTGTAGTAGTATGAAGTGCCAGAACTATRGACAGCATGTCTATTCAGACAGATGTGAGTGTGCTTTGATGTTGTTCAGGTTGCCAGACACAATCCAGCTGCACTGTGGAAATGGTGGAGCGCGATGTTGTGGCCATGCTAATAAACCCCAACAAGGCAAGGTAAATTAGATTGGGCATGATGCGGTGCTATTGTGGCTACTCAGCTTCTTGAATAGGGCTGGCTCATGCACGAATAGCTCAGCTCTGCCTGCAACTATCTGAATAGATTTTGCTTCAGAGAGTTAAGACCTCTCTCTTAATGCCTAGACTGGCTTCAGTAGTCTAGGGTCAGTGACACTTCCTCAGCTKCTTCTCACTCTAGTTTTCTCACAGCCTTTGTCTTGAAGGGACTACCTGAGGCAGTGAAGAAAGTTTGGTCTTTGCTGAGACTGCCAGTATGATAACTAGCTAACTTTCTAGATACATGCCCTTAAGCAGGGATTTTTTTTTTTTAAAAGGTATTTAGTGGTTACTAGATCATGATTGCAGATGTCAAAAAGCTTTTTTTGTTATGAGCCAAAATCATAYCCTGAAGATTTCTTGCGTCTCTACCACAAAATGTTAAATCATTGGCTGACTTTAAATTTAAAAACTTAACTTGTGCCTGTTTGACTTTTTCCTTCCTTTTCTTGCCTTATCCAGCTTTGCACATCTCTGTAATAACTCTTAGTCTCTAGAGGAACTTTCATTGGTGTAAGGTCTGAGGGGACTGGAGAATCATGTTCTTGAAGAAGGAGATTTAGCTGTTGTGTTCTCTTCTGGGCATGGATCAGAGTATGCAGCCCTGAATGAAAGGTTGGTTAGAACTCTAGTCAGGGACTTTACGAATCTCAGTCAACCCTAGATATCCTTTTTGATCCCTGGAAAGCCTCTTAGGACTTTCTGCATGGGTAAATGCAGACAAGCTTGCACAGTGAGCTGATCAGACACAAGATGATTCTGATTTGTTAGTGCTGTGCCTGAGCTGTTCTAACTTACCCTCCAGCTACCAGACTTCTGGACTGGAGCTGGCTTGCGGAGTGTGGGACCGCTGGGCTGCACCTGTGTGCACAGACGTGCCCAAAGACTCCCTGTGCCACAGTTTCTCTGTTTGCAAAATGTGAACAGTAGCACTTAACGCTCTCCCCAACAGCGCTTGTGACAAATCATTGAGGAATGAAACACTTGGTGATGAGTTCTCACAAATGCTCCGCAAATATAACAAGGCCTCTTGTTATTTGTTTGATTGCCAAAAAAGAATCTCATTAGTAGGGTACTCCTCCCTTGATAATACAATCTGTAAAATTTCCTTTTCCAGCCCATGGTCAGAGTCTGCTTTATTTTTGATTCCTTTAAAATAAAAGGAGGTAAAAGCAAATGTTACTTGAATGATACAGACTAAAAAGCTTCTCTTTGAATAAAAACTCCTCTACTTACCTTTTTCTCCTTGTGATTTAGAGGAGGCAGAACTTCAGCAGATGGCTAGCYATCACTGAATAGCCATCACTGGCCACTGAATTGGCCAAATTTGAAAACCTGTATTCTAGATTAACAGAACAGTGAGGCTTTGAACTGCTGTAAAGCTGTGTGGCAGTGAACCCTGCTTACAACAAGGCATGAGATATGTAGAACTTGAAAGCTTTCTGAGACATTGCCCATTTGCTCTAAAGCAAAATACTTCAGACTTTACTGCAGCTAATGGGAGGGTTGAAAATACTTAGGGAAGGAACAAGTGGGAACCATTGGTGTTAACTGTAATCTTAGATGAGACTTAATATAAGCCTGAGGCTAAAGAGTAGAGCTGGAGGAAGTTCAGAATTGAGACTTTGCAAGGTGGATGCACCTTGCCAGATGGCTCCCTATGAATGGGAGTGGTGGCTCCATCTCCCAGCTGTGTATTTCCTCTCCTTCCGTTATGCCAGCTCTTGTGCTCAATTTACCCTTTGGTTTGCTGGTTCAGTTTGCTAAGCCCTCAGGGTAACTGAGCTTGCTGAGGGATTAAGAGAGCTTGAGAGCTCGTGCAAATTTAAGGGGGTGAGACTTCCAGGGATGAGTGGAAATGTACCTTTTGCAGCAGTCGAGCATTAGGCTGGCTGTGCTTTCTCATGAAACATTGCCCACCCAAAAAACCACAGACAAAAAAAACCCCTCTTTGTTTCCTGCCGAATGTTTTTCTCTCTCTGAAAATCAGTTCCGAGTCTCAAAGCCTGCTACCACGGCACACTAGCAGTCCCTCCTCTCAAAGGCAACTCCATCTCCAGTGAGGTTATTATCTCTTAAGAGCCATAAATGAACTCTTAATTCTGTGACTTACATTCAGTGATGAAGTTAACTAATTTATTCTATAAAATATATAGTGCTTACAGCATGGCATGTAAATGTGCCTGTTGAAATCTTAACCTTGGCTTTTCTGATTTTGATTTTTTCTGTTTCTCCTCCACCCCACAACCTTGATGCTTCATTTTCAATCTCTGCATAAAACACATTACTAGAATACATTCAAATGTGTAATTCTTGGACATAAAACTACAATTTTGTGAAATGCAAAGCACCACTTCTCTCAGATAACTAATATCTTGTAAATCCGATGTTTGTGCTCCTGTATGCATAAAGAAATATCTGATTTGAGCACGTAGGTACATCTTGCTTTCTGTGGAGTGTGAATCTATAAGACTTGTTGTCCTATAGATTTCTTTTCACCCTTGTAAAATTTCTTGTTTTTCTTAAAAGCAGATTATGAAAATACTTATTTGCTGTATATTTGTCTAGAGATTCTATTCCTGTAGTACATGTGTGCCCCTATTATATCTGAAGGACCTAAATATTTYTGTGGCAGTGTTGTATCTTACCTGTCTCGCTTGTGCATAGAAAAAGAGATGATCTTGTTGCTTTTAGCAAAGATTCAATAGAACAAAAAATAAGATCTAATATTAAAGCTTATTTCTGAAAGTACACTGGACTAAATGTACCAAGCACATTACGAAGAATTAGCATAATTAGAACTATGCTACATGTTCCTTAAAAAAGAAAGAAAGAAAGAAAGAAAAAAAAAAAAACAGGTTCCAATTTGAAGCATTGTGTTTACTTACTCAAAAGTCTTGCTTTGCTTATTCTTAGACCGGTGACTGTGCCAACATGGTGCCTAATGTATAGTGAACCATTTTGATTGTGTGAATGAACAAGGTTTTGAATCTTCTAATATAAGAAGTTTTAACTACAGTTGTAGTGATGACCGTATCTTAGCAAAGAATTTCAGGGACATCTCAGCTGCCATTCATGCTCGTGCTAACTATCGCCTTTCCCACTTGTGATCGCATAACTATCCTTTGGACAGTCAGTGCTTTCCTAATGCTACTATCCCATATCGTGTTGTAAGCTGTATTGGCACTAAACTTGGCAGCTGCGAGTAAGAGGTGGCAGCAGCATGTACACAGCAAGTGCTCTGCAGTCTGTAAAATGCAATTTGGGCATCTCTTTTATTGTACACTTGCACGTTAAGCTGGGAGTGGGGCAATCTCACCTAGCTTTCAAGCAGGGCTGATGTTAACACTGGCAGGAATGAGGATAGGTGCATGGCCATCGCTTCTGTACCCCAGGGCCACGGAGTGTACTCGTTCKGCAYGCCRGCAAGTGCGCTAGCTGGAGGGAGAGGAGGGCAAAATCTGTTTTGTGGGAAAGGGGTTGCTGAAAGTGAAGTGAATTAAGAGGGCTGTAAAAATTGATAAAGATAGGACTGTCTGTTTTTATATTCTGCCATATAACAGGGTTTTAAATGAATTTCCCTATAATCTGTCTTCAAATACCGACATTTAACTCTTAGGCTGTATAAATGAACTGGCTTTTTCTAGAGTAAAATTCATGCCCTGCGTCCAGGCTAATATGTTCACCTACTATAAACATTACTGCCTATGGTTACAGCTGGAATAAAAAATTCCTTTTATGTACATCATAGCTGGCAGAGACTCCTGAGACCACCACAAATCACTTCAGCCTTTTGGTGCTCTCTGACAAAATGAAGTGAAATGTAAAACAGCTCAGGCTTCTGGCAGTCTGACTCTGGAAAGCAATTAGCTTGTTTAGACCATTGTTTGTATCCTCCCATTTTTCCAGGTGCTGAGCAAAGGTATTCCAGGAGCTCTCCTGATTAATTTAGCACTGGGGTTTAATAACCTCCTATTCCTTCCTTCCTAAAATGTTTTGCCCACCCTCTGTTTAGCTTTTTATTTAAGTAAAGTAAAAAAAAGCCCTCCCAAACTCAGCAAATCACCTCCTCCCCAAAGGAAAAAGAAAGAAAGAAAAAGAAAAAAAGCAAGGAAAAAAAAAAAAAAGCCAGGGTCATAACAGGGAATAACAAAGCAGTGAGTTATTTATGCAGCCGTGATTGGCAAAAATGATTGCAACATGAATTTGCCCAGAAGCAATGATTAGATCATAAAAATGTTAAGGAAATCTGTAACTCAACACCATTTTATAGATTGAAGAAGTTTTTGTTCCCTACCTTAATTGTGGTGACTTGTTATTAAAGTATTTATTCAGAGTAATCTCTTTGGACAGCGAGCCCTTATCCCATCTGCATGCATAATTAAAAGTGAGGGGGAGATGAAGGGGGAGCGTAAATGGTTTACCATGCTACATGAGCAAGGGAGGGAATTACACAATGACAGGTGAAGAGCAGATTTATCTCCTGTTGGAATTTCAATGCTGCCAGCAAGACAGGACACTGTTGCTTGCTAATATCCTCGCAAACACCACAATTGCTGCTTCTCCGGATTACTGTCCAAAAATCATTTCTGGTCTCTAAAAGGCCTGTAGCGCTGCATCTGTGGCTGTGGTTTTTGAGCTGCTGGTACTCAAGCTAAGGGACTGGATTTGGGTATATGGGCTTGTGAATCCAAAAAAAAAAAAAAAAAAAAAAAGATTGTGCTTGAAAATGTACTTACTTGGCTGGCTATTTATTTATTTATAAATAAACATTGGTAGCGTCTGTCTTTGTTGAATACAAATCAGAGGGTTGTAATTGTACTAACTGAAAAAATGTCATCACCTGCCTCCTGCAGCCATCCGTTTTCCAATGATAAAAGAATTTGGTGCAATTCTTCTTTTTCTACTTTGTGAGTAGAAAGAAGGTTGTATTTGAACATTCATCTCCAGGCAGATTTATCATCATTAGGCAGTACTCAAACACACAGTATCTGTTTTTAAATTGAGCTGTTATAGATGCAAATCAAATTTACATAGAGTAAGTTGGTATATATTTGACTGTAACTATTCACTACAGAGTACTTTCCCCTTAACTTCTGATGTCTCACCTCTGCAGCAACAGTACAGAGAATGCCAGGAACTTTTGAGCCTTTATCAGAAGTACCTAGCTGAGCAGCAGGAAAAACTATCACTCTCCCTCTCTGAACTCAGTGCTGCCAAGGAGAAGGAGCGGAAGGTAAGCTCTTTTCTCTCCTCTCTGTTTTAATGATATCTTTGAAACATCTTTTCATTTTTTCTCGAGCTATAACTGAAGTGCATCACGTTATACGAGATTGTAAACTCTTTGTGATTGGTTTCCCATGACTCCTTCCCTTAATACGTGGATTGCAAGGAAGCAAGAGCCAATTAGAGGCAAGTTTGGGATCAATAAAATGGATGAAATTAATTGACTATGCAGTGCAGTAGGAACTGTAGGAACCCATTTCTTTACTAAAAAAAAAAAACAACAAAGTTCTTCTATTTTCTTTGAAGACAGAGTAATTGCTATCACTTAGATAAAGCCTTTAAATTTGTCATTGTGGCTTTTGATGATTGAAAATGAGTTTACAGGTAATGCGTTCTGTCAATATGAACTTTATGAAGTTTATAAGGCGGTCGATCTGATTTGAGCTGTTCATATAAGACCCAAAATCGTATATGCAGTTAAAAACTGAAAAATGTAGACTAGGGATACAATGTGTTAAATTAAGTGGTAAAATGGCTCTCAGTTGTATGTACTCAAAGGCTTAAAACCACGGTTGCCTGAGATTTCTTTTGAGAGCTAGGTACTTCATTTACATCCCTGTTGATAGCTAATTATACCCTGAAAAATAAGGCAATTCATGCAAGTACCCTACCTAATGTTATTCTTACCTACTGTTCTCTTTCGGTGGCTTCCATGTACAGATCTCCATTTAGAATCTATTTTATATAAAAGGCACAGTCTTTATAAGATATATTTGTTGAGCTCTCAGTGTTTTCCTAGAAGAATCGTAAAGGCTTATAATACAGCTAGAAGTGAAGTCATCAGCACAGTTTCCAGAAGATGGCCTGATTTTTTTTTCTCTTTTTTTTTTCTCTCAGTGGTTCCCTGCTGACTAAATTGCATAGACAGAGCCTACTTAGTCTGTGAAAAGAGGGGTGCATTTTTAATTCTGCTCAGGAAACAAGTAGAAGTACTTCTAACTTCACCTTTAGAATTTTTTTTCTTGCCATGTTTTTTATCCCYGCTAAGGTATTTTGGATATGGAGCTATTTATCAAGTGTATAGCACCTGTACACATCTTACTTTTGTTCTTTTGTACATTTCTCAGACATCCATTTTGTGATGGTGTTAATCTCGAAGAATAAGAACCTTTTTCTTTGAGAATGGATGGTACCAGGTTTCTCGCCTGTGATCCCCAACTGACTGGGGGATCGTGATGGAAACCAGTCCTGAGGAATCCAGTTAAGCCAGCAGCACCATGGTAGCTGCGTTTGGGATGATGCCATTATTTCTCTTGGGTTGAGCCAGGCTTGAAACTTCTTGTCTTTAGTCTACCTGTATTTTGTTCTAGGTTAGCTACTGGTATAAAGGTATCCAGTCTTGATTCTGTTACTTCTTCCCTCTATGCTTGCGGGAAATTTTGTCTGCAGATGCAAATTCAGATGTTATGTCCAGGCATGTCTTGACATTTTGTTTGATTACCTAGTCTACAGCTTCAGCCCAGTGGTTCTGAAGTCACCTTAGCTCTCCATCTGTGCAAACTTCTGTAAGCATAGATAAAAACTGTCAAAGCACATTTCAACTGGTCTTTTTCATAACATACAGCGATATTTCTGACTTCCTCTGGAAGAACTACCTTTCCTCTTCAGTTTTTCCTTTCTATGCAATCCTAATGGACACAGAGCTGCTTATATTTTGTGTGTATTTGGCTTTATAAATTTTAATTTATAAATTAAAGGGGTTTATAAACCCTTTTAAACAAGTTCTTCACATTGTGCTTCTCCTTCTCTTTATGGTGCAGAAACAGGAAGAATTTGCAGGACTGCCTGATTGCTTCAATTCTTTCCCTAACGTCATCTTACATTTGATAGCTATCAAAAAAACAAAGCAGGACACTGGGCTGCTTGTTGTTGGACTACAGTGTTATTTTTACACATTTTTTTTTTGTTTCTATCTTGTCTCAATACTTGAACTGTGAATTCTTAGTGTTGTGGTTGGTCCTTTTTTGTTCTATCTGAGCAATGTCTAAGGTTGTGCATCCTGATGTGGCTCCTCATTGGGGAATCTCACTGGGAGCACAGCTGCGGAGGATCTTGGGAGGTAAGGACTGGGAAGGAGGAGACCAAAAACCTTTCCTCCTGCTCGGAGTGCTGCTCAGCCTCGCTTTCCCTGAGCTGCTGAAGCTTTTGCTTTCTTCTTCCTTCCACTTCTGCAGCTGGAGTTTGTGAAACTGCTCTAAAGATGAGACTGAAGGAAGTCTTCCTGAGTTYTGTTTGTATCCCTGAAAATTGAGAATCTTTTTCCCTATCGTTTGTTTTGACAAGGCTAAGGAAATTCTGGATATGTTTGGCTTTATATCTATAGTTTGGCAGATACAGGCTTGCTACCKAGTTTTCACTTCTTTGAGCTGTCTAGGAGAGGTAATCAGCTTTTCCTATTTCAAGTGACTGTTGATGTTACTGGGACATCTGTGGTTCAGTGTAAGATGCCATTCTGATTTTCCTGTGTCTTGCAAATGTATGTGGGACTGCACAGTTTATACTCTGTACTCAAGTATCTTTTTGTTCTGCTTGWTATAAACTGTTCTTTCTTGTTTCTGTTCATTTTCTCCTTTTGTTCCACTTGTTTGTTTTGATTCATTTCCAAGGCTGCACCTGTACCTTAGCATCGCTCACTCTTCACCTGTCTCGCTCCCTCTYTCTTGCTGTAGAGTAATGCTGACCATGAAACTGCCACTTTTGCCTGGGCTTGGATAGGTATTTGAAAGCATTTCCTTTTGGTGTGTAAGTGCTGGGTTTTAGTGTTAGAATGAGGCAAGTAACAGGTCAAGAGAGCTGCAGTGTTACCAGACTTTTACTGCCCTGTTGAAAAAGAGATGGAGGTATGTGGGAGTAAAATGACTGTAGTAGCTGTGCATGTGTGGCTGGTTATAACCATATTGAACTAATGCAACTACTTTGGCGTTAACTTTATTTTTGTCTGTTTCAGCATCACAGATAGGGAACTAATTCTGAAATCACATTTTCCTCTTACCTAATATTGCTCCTTTWTAACAAAATTCAGCCCTCAAAATTTAAAGAAATATTCTGGTAATAGTGAAATATAATTGCTGGGAAAATGGTGGTGAGATGATTTAAGACAGAACTCTTGTGGAGTCAGTCAGTAACTGGAACATGGAATTTCCTTTTTTTTTGTGAGATAAAGTTAATTCCATTTGAAAAGATACTTAAGGTGACATGAATTGAATTATTCAAACTGGCCTTCTCAGCATTAACTCTAGGTTAATATCTCAGGATGCCTCTGGTTTCATTATAGGAGTTTTAAGTACATAACTTTTTATAATAAATTCAATATCTAGAAGCTGACCTGAAATTGGTTTACCTTCAACCATCCCATAAAAAGAAGCATTAATTGTGAAGTGAATATTAAAGTGGTCACTAAAGTTGACTCAGACAGATTCAGAAAGATAGCTCTTGTGTAAAGGAAGTGAAGAGCTCTACTGAACAATAGGCTTCTGCCCTGATATTAATGGAAAATACCATCCATATTAAAATGTAGTTAAATCTCTCCTATCAAATATGATTTTTGGATGTTCTTTCTGTGGCAGCCAAACGTTCAATCTTTGCCATTTTCAGAAGCTTTGCACAGAGGTGTAAAGAAAATTGCCCTTGTTTTAGGTAATCAGGTCTGACCTAGTTATACAGTCCCTGCTTCACTGTCATCTCAAATACTGGCAAGAATCCAGTTTACTTTGGCAAGTCTCTGGCTGATGAAAGCRTGTAGATGTTCTGCAGCTAAGGGTGGGACTTGAATCCCAAGCTTTGGACAGGAGGCCGAGTTTTTACAGACTGGCGTTCTTGAGCTACTTCTAAAAGAGCAGAACCTGTAGTCTCAGCCTTACCTATTTATGCTAATCTCTGAATTTACAAGTACAGCTGGCAGCTTTTATTTCTTATTTGTAGAAGATTACCAGCACATCTGTTAATTCCCTTGGCTTGCACTGATCGTTCTGTATGTCTGTTAAGGTTTTGGTGTGTAGAAATGGAATACGTGTGGGTAGAATTCGAGACAAAGGAATATCAAGAATTTCTTATTTTCAGTGGAGTATTTTTCCCCCTCCTTTTTTTTTTTTGGTGTATTACGCTGTCTGTCTCTTGTTCAGTGTTTGTATTTCAGTAGTGCAAGAGGCCCTCATCAGGAAAGAGGTATTTTTGTGTACTAAGTGCTGTGCAAGCATACTGTAAGACATAGTCTGTTCTGGGAAGATTGTAAAATCTTAAGAAGGTTAACTTTTTGGGGGAGGCTGAATTTTGTAAACTATTTTTTTTCATATTAGTATTTCTTTTAAGCTGCTGGTTCATCTTAAGCGTTGTTGACAATTATGGTGCCATTTCGCAATGGAATAAAAAATGAAATTGTTTCTTTTCATGTCAGTGACTAAAATTCTTGTCCGTATCATTGTCATTTTTTGCTTTAATAAGGGCGATTACATACCAAAGCTTCAAATGTTGGTTATTTGAATTTTTCCTTTGAAAAGGATATTGCAAAAAGTCAGTCAGCAGAAGCCCTTCCTTTCTGCTTTCTTCCTAAACTACTACTTTTCTTTTTTCTTTTTTTTCTTTTTTTTTTTTCTACACAGGTCACCTTTAAAGACATTCTTAGCTTATTTAAAGAAAGAAAAATCCCACATACGCAAAGGGTTTTGAATGCTATAAGGTAAACTTGCATAACTGAATTTACTTTGTCTGTTTACCCAGCTGTACTGGAACAATGGATGAGCCCGTCTGAAAGATACTTGAGAATTGGCATAATAAATAAAGAACTAATTTGACTGTGGACCCAAAGGTATTGGAATAATTTTAGGAGGCCAGACAGAGACGAAGGTTTAGCATGAGTAAATATCGGGAATAGCCTTGCCTTACCTCTGCTACTTTCAGCAAATCCACTGATCTCTTTCTGTGCCTCTTATCTGTAAAAGGGAACTGATATTTTTTTTTGTCCTCATTTTTTTGTCTTCTGCTGAGAATGTAAGTTTTTTGGAACCTTTTTTGTGTTTTCAAAATGGCTAGCAATGAAATTTCAAACTCTAGAGTGGTGCRGAGTAGATTAGTTTGGTAGAAGGAAGAAAAAATTGTGCTTTTTCTTTTCATCTCTAGATTAACTGTAGTAGTTGATTTACCTGTGTTTTCTTAATGAAAAAAAGTTACCACCAAGCAGCAATACAGATAGATACAAATATTTAAACTGAAAGGAAACATAAGTATTAAAATATCTGTGTATTGCTGACATTCATAATGTAAGTCCATCTACATTCAATCCCCTGGAAATACTTGCTGCAGTTRGACAGTTGGGCTAGCCTAAAAGCCCTGTCTACTTGGATGTTGTGAATGATGCTGTATTAGTGATGATAAGCACTTCGCTCTGTTTACTGCTTAAGTGAGGTCTGAGCAGTTCACTACTTAACTGAAATCTATGCCAGTTCACTGTCTCTTTGCTATTGTTCTATTGGCTTTAATCAACTTTGTTTCTAGTCTCTTTAGGGTTTCCTTTTTCTTTCTTTCTTTCTTTCTTTCTTTTCTTTTAAATTCTTGTTTCATCTGTTTGACTTTAAAAACTGTCCCTCATGTGAGAAACTTCCATAGGTGGACATCCATATATGCTATGGATTTTTCTGTTGGAGAATAAATCTGGAAAGAATACAATGCTGTCTTTTCCAGCAGAACATATTCCTGGCCTCAGACTTTGGAATAGCATTTGACAAGAGTAATAATATCAGGTCTGTATTTTGATGAGAGTTTGTGACTTTCCTAGTAGACGACTATGTGTCCTTGAGCACCACTTTACAAATTCTTAAATCAGATAATGCAGTTTGTTCAGCATAACCTGTATAGCAGTTCTTGGAAGAGAGCTTTCTGACTATAATCACCAGCACTCCCTAATATCAATCCTTTAGCGGTACACAATCTCTGCTTGAAGTGCAAGTAAGGCTTCTTCAGCAGATGTAAGGCTTCACAGTACTGCACTTCATGCAGTCAAGATTTCATGATATGCTATAGGCCTTAAGGAAGCAAACTTCTCTTCTGTGCTTTGCTTTCTGGAGTTAGCTATTTGCTTTCTTTATTGCTGCAAACTAAACATCCTGACATCCTGGCTTCCTAACAGTGTGCTGGAATTTTCAGTAGGCCATTCGGGCTATGCATATGCCCTTTGGTTCTACTATTTTTGGCTTTTTTTTTTTAAGTTATCTGAGACTCCTGAAAATCGATTTCYCATGTACTTCCAACCAGCTTGATTCACTAGCTGCTGGTAAGCGATTTCTTAAACTTCTGTAAGCATGGCAGGTCTTGCATGATGTAATCAAGACTGTTCCTGAATTCCCATCTCAAAAACAACACCTTGGAGACATTAAAAGCTCAACTGAGCAACGCTTTGAGTAATGTAATACAGCTTTGAAGATGGCCTTGCTTTGGGTGAGTGTTTGGACCACTTGGTTCCTTTCCAATTGGAATTATGCTGTGATTCTATTCAGTRTTCTCTTTCTTTCCTGTTCTTTTTTAGGAGATCATCCTCTGAAAACCTTTTTCAGTGAGAGGTAAAAATAATTCTGGAGTGGTAGCAGTAGTCCAAAAATTAGACTCTTAATTAAAAGTGGAAATAATTAAAGTAGCTATTTCTTGTTATTGAAAGGAATGGATGCTGTAGTGTCATGTAGGACTTTATGATCTGAATAACTTTATTCAAAAGTTTAGATTCCAGATAGTGGTTTTGACATTAGCGATTATTATATTGAAAGTTAAATTGGTTACCATCTTTTGCCTGCAAAGCACATGTGTTTTTATGTTGATCAGGTTACTTAATTAGAAATGTCTTTATTTCATAAAGGCCAGGTGATTATATGGCACTATTGGTTGGTCTTTGTATGGCAGAAAGATTTTTTTTTTTTTTTTTCATGAAAATCAGGTCTGTAATTTTCTTCAGCTAAGAATGTGGGAATTCGTTATCTGTCTGTACCAGGATGATTGCCTGCAGAAATATCTGTGAGTTAGTTCTGAATACCCTAAGATTTAGTTGAGTTTTTCATTCTGAGCTGCAAAAAGTTCAAACTTAGACTTTTCTGATGCACAGCTTGCCACTTACATTTGTAAGGACTCTGCTGGACTGTCTGGGATTTTTATCCCCCATAGGGCAAATTCCAGGTGTTGTTAAAGTTCTTAAGAGCTTGATTCATTTCCTTACTATTTAAGTAGAATATATCTGGTGAGGTGGCATCAGCACAAATTGTGTGGCTGTGTGCATCTATAGTGTTTACTGCAACATTACATACATGATGCATGTGATTTTGGCTTTGGGCAGGCTGTTTAACAATCTTTGATCCAATGAAAGCATTGAATAACCGTTTGTAACAATTTCTGGTTGCTGTCTATTCATGGCAGATGCCATAAAATGTCTCAAAGGTAGTACCCACCTGCATATTCCCTTTCCACTTTCAGATTTATAGTATTATGCGCGTATCTCTTCATTTTGGAAATTCACTCTTACGATTTGAGTGTTTGGRACATGTAGGCAGAATCGGGCCGTGTAGACATTCAGGCCCATCATGTATCAATGAGGATTCACATTACTTTTGGTTCCATCATCATAAACAGGGATGTGYGAGTTTCCCTTGTCTGTACAAGAAGGCGGATAATCTGAGACTCGTGTAGGCAAAAGTAACAAGATACCTGCGTTTTCAGCCTGGCTGAGCTATTCTGTAAGATTGAAAGTACGAGAAACTAAGTGAAGTCATCAGACCTATCTTTGAGGTCTGGATTACCTGAAGATTGATCTCTGCCTTGAAATAAACAGTTGTTTCTAGTCAATCTGTAATAGATCGGTTTGGTTCCAYGGTTATGTCTTCCCCTATCTGATTTCCTCTCCATAGGCAGTAGCAATTGTGTTAGCTGGAGGAGACCAAGCAAAATTTCAGTGTTGTCTTCAGTGTTTTCCAGTGTTTAATCTCAAAAATTTCTCTTGGTTTCTGGACATCTTATACCGAAGTTGGTCAGCGACACTAATTTAGCTGAAGACTGCCAGTTTACAATGCATCTGATGAATGTCTCTGCCCTAGAACTTCAGATGTAAGACTTTTCACAAAGAGGTAAAGACCTTGGTACTTTAGCTTGTCTCAAGGACCTAGGGCTTCTTGCAGGTTAGTGTTGCTCTTAAACCTCAGCAAGAGCTTTTGCTCACAGTCATATTGGGAACATCACTTGAATCAGGAAATTAATGTATGATTTTATGCTACGTGTATCTAGGCTGAGGCTGCTTAGTACTGGTAGCATTAAGCAAGCTTTCATTTTTAATTTACAGTGCTAAACCACTTTTATTCATGGTTACAAAAAAAATGAAAATTTTGATACAGATTGGCTCATTAAATGAGTTTGGGAGACTGCAAAGGTGGAGCAACCTGTGAARAATTGAGCTCACTCTGCTGGATTTCAAGTGACAATTGTGGAGACCATTTCTATTCTTGAGATCAGTACATTCATCCCATAAACCCTAATTTGCACAACACACCACTGTTACTGCAGTTTCTTTTAATCTATTTAGATATGAGGTTGTAGGAAGCAGAACAGTAGCACATTTAATGCAAAAGCTGCAAATAAAGTATACTGTTCTTTGGAGTCCCTAGGGATTTTGAGGTTAAGGAGAAGAGATGGTCTGGAAAGCACAGAATTGGTCAGGTATCAGCATGCATGCTATGTAGATGGGAAGGACTTGCTTGTGCATCTTACTGGCGCTTCTAAAGCAAAAATCTTCCTTTCTGTTTACCTGGGAGTACGTGCAACTGCAATGTGAAGGTATAGACAGACTAACTGGTAACTTCTGTTTTTTTTCAAATCGATATATAGCACCTGGTGAATATAAACCTGTGGTTGACGTGCCAGCATGAGTGCAGCATTCACATTTGAACTGATACGCATGTAAGCAAATTCTGAATACAGTACAGTTTCTGGCTGTGAAAATGTATTATTTTCTACTTTTTCTAAATCTTAATACAGGGAAATTAGTGCCAATTTGTGTATGTATGTGGGCTTTTTTTGGTTTGTTTTACTGTATTAAACTTTCTAGATAATGTTGCAAAAGGTTGATATCCATTGATTATCTTCAGCCCTTTGTGTGAACTCTGAAGCTTCAGGTAAAATCAAAGCCAGTGGTCTGTCTGAAGGAAATCCTTTTTAGTTGAGGAAATGAGAGTTCAGCACRTGTGCAGAAAGGTCTTTAAATATTTAGGCATTTGTTTTTCATTTTATTCATGGGAATGTCATTAAAGAGACATGAGAGGTTTTGATTAATATTTTTCATTACTTGTGCTGACCATGAGAATTTTGCATACAAGTGTGCTGCTGGGACTGCTGCTGTGGTCTATGAGGTAGATGAAGGCTGGGAAGCAGATAAATTGGGATCTAAATCTGTTCTGCTACTGTCTTGACATCAAGTTATTTAATTACTTTTTGCCTTTGTTTCCTGCTCTTTAAAATGGAGATGATGCCCACTGTTTGTTAGAGCATGTAAGCTCAGTGAATGTAAAATACTATGTAAATGCAAAGATCTATTGTTGGTCTAGTTTTGAGTTTAAGATAGTGTAAGGAGAGCTCAGTTGGACTGGGACTTCTTCATGCGTAAGTTAATTATTATAAAGAGAGCTTTTTTTTTTGCCTGTGCTAGGTTAGGCAGAAAGGAACTCAACCTGAGGACAAGCCACCAATGCTATRTGACGCAGGGCAGGTGCGCATATTACATGATTCACTTCACAGGCATGTTTATTCATGAGGCATGAAAGGGATCGCATACTCTGAAATGAAGTCTGCACTTCAGTGTTGTCTTTCCCATGTTTTACTTACAGACGTCTGCTGCCAGCAGACACGCACCTATGCATTCTTACCAGCTGTTTTTAAGCACTAATTGTATTCTAATGGTTTAACCAAAGTACTGACGTTGTGACAGTATGTTTGTTCATAACTGTAAAGATAAACGTAAAGGAGTTCAGATTTTCTTAACTACAGGTTTTGAAATACTTATTATTATATTATTATTATTATTATTATTAATTTTATTATTTTAGCATTTCATTAGTACAGCCTGGGTAGCTCAGTAAACACTAACTTAGAAAGTTTGTTCCTCTTGACTGTGAGTGTTACAGCATAGTTCTTTCCTTCTTCGAGGCTTTAAAACACTATGACTATTTTGACTTTGCATTTCTCTTCATAGTTTACGTAGTGATATGGAAATAAGAGACTAATATTACTTTATTATAAACGAGAAAAAAGTAGCAATTAAGAGTTTAAGGTTGTTATGGAAAAGTGGTATTTTTAATTTCTCACATTATTCAAGTGTGAGAAATGCTGTAAAATGGAGACCTAATT
The DNA here is from genome assembly GCF_003343005.1 of Rhea americana. Classification (NCBI taxonomy): domain Eukaryota; kingdom Metazoa; phylum Chordata; class Aves; order Rheiformes; family Rheidae; genus Rhea; species Rhea americana. Next base: position 374,704 of record NW_028186901.1, read on the forward strand.
TAAAAAGGAAAAAAAGTGTCGCCTTGCCTAGTAAAGGTGGTGGTGAAATGACCGAGCTTTTTTCCCCCCCTGTGTTAGTGAAGGAATCTTTCTGTCTGGTGGCTGCGTAGACTTGAAATCCAGTTGAATGAGAGCTGAAATGGGGGTTTCCAGACTGTGGTATGTAGCCCTGGTAGTAGACAAGGTATTTCAAAGTGGTAGGGGGAGGGAAATAATAGATCCTACTGTCTTCTCAGAGCAGATGAGGCCCAACTGTTTGGGTGACAGATGCCGTTGCGTGTTGTGTGCCAGCAAACATGGGCCAGCATATGGCTAGGAAGTTGCTGGGACAGTGTTAGAGCTCCTCTGGTACTGGAGATGGGTGTTGTCTTGGTGCCTGCAGGACACCTGGCACAGAGCTGAGAGCTGCTGCCACCAGTGCAACTGTCCTGCAGGATGAGAAGATTTCCTTTCTGTGATGGTCATATCCAAATAAATCAGATTTAGACATCCCTAACAGAAAGGTGGTCCTCCCAGCTACAATTTTTACATGTATTTATCCCTTTTCACAAAAAGGCAATTAAACTCTCATAAGTCTGCCAAATTTATTACATTCTGCCTACCTAAATATTTCCTGTCATTTTAGTTGAATGTGGCATTTTCCGGTTCTTTTTATCTTACAACTGCCTAGCTGTCACACATTCTCTCTGAGCTGGTTAAATGTCAAGGGAGGAATAAATTATTATTCACGTACTGTTATTTGTACAACTGTAGTAGTCTGTTTGGAGACCAAGATTTTCTTGTCCCAAGCACTATGCAGGACACCCCTACCTCCCCCCCCCACAAAAAAAAGACGGTCACTGTTCCCCAGAAGTTATCCTATGAATTTGTTGAAACATATTTTATCATTTGGAGATGAAAGCTGCTTTAAAGATAAATGCAGGATGATTATATTGAATATTACTTACTGAAATATATTTCTTGTATAGATTTGGGTTTCTATTTACATTGCTTCCTGAAAATGCCATTGTTAATAGAATTCAGACATCTTATTTCCCTTATTGCTGTCTTGGTAGCATTGTATTTCAGAGGCTCTAATAACTCAATGTAGACTGAAAGGATCATACTGAGGGAATTGACTGAAGTAATTAGACCCTGATTTGTCTGGCTGTCCAGTGCCTGACAAACATGTCTTTGACATAAACAAAATAAAACATTTTTGCCATTAGCCACTTACAAATAGCTATTTTGGCAGCACTTTGAAACTATTGAATTCTCAGGGCGTATTGTGCTGGGTAAGGCACCAATTCAGGGTTTCTCTTTTGCTGTTGTGACTCCTCCTTCCTGTCTATCTTGAACTAGAGTCATATTTAGTAGCTTCACAAAAACTCAAAAGCAGTTAGTGTAGTTATCACCCTAACAAACTGAGTATTTCTGAGAAAGTGGAAATGTTCCCATTTCAATTTCTGGTTAATGACACACTTGAGTATGGGATCTGAAATGTCAGCCTTTGTATTTTCAAACCTGTAGAAACTTGAATAAAGCTTATACATAAGAGCAATCAACTCTGATAGCAGTAGGCTAAATATCGGTTTCTGAAAATAAATTTTATATGAATCTATTCTCCAGGCAATTTGACTTTTAAATGTTTAAAAATGTGACATCTTTATATAAGTGAATACAGATTGAGGCAGGAGCTATAAAAACTTGAAGTTTCCATGCATCACCTGCTTTTCACTATCACCTGTTAAACAGCACAGCTAGATACAATGCAGGCTTTACTACTTTCCATTGCAATAATTTACTGCCCTCCTGACCTATAAACAGATAACCATTACCATGACTTGATGCTGTTAGATGTTTGGATATGTTCTCGAAGGTAATTCACGGTTTTAAATATTGTGTGTGTGAAAGGTTTTATAACCAAGCATTTGGAAAACGGCAGCATTACATTTYCTTGAGCAGTGTTCTGGGAGTAATGATTTGTCACCACAGTCTTGTTACACGGCTTCTCGAGCAAATGCCCTCTCCTTTCACCTCCTCCTTGAATGCTCTATCCTTATGTAAGGCCCGCTGCAAATTCATCAATCACCTTCCTTTTTGTTGGCGCTTTCCTAGCAGGCGACTTCACTGCAGTCTTCATGTAAGATGTTTTCAGTGACCTCAGTTATTGATCTATGTGTAAAACTTTACCGCAGTAAAGGGGGATGCTCCATTAGAGAAGTTGGGCATGAATACAAGTAGGTACTTGTCCCAAATCTTCAACTGACTCACTCTGTGACCTTTCGAAAGGTGTAAAGCTTTGCAAGTTCTGTGCATGCAAACTACAAGTACAAAGAATTGCCGTGATTCATAGTGGCATTACTCCTTTGCACCAGAGCCCTGGGGGGAGAGAGAGAGAGAAAGAAAAAAAAAAAAAAACAGTTGTGCAGGAGTCAGAGGTGAATCAAGTCTGTTATTTTTTTTTTCCTACTTATGCAATATAAAATAGCCATAAGAAGTGCTCATGCAAAATGGCAAACCATTTAAATACTAACAGAGTTGTTAGTCTCCTCAGACTGTTGCTTTTGCACACTCCTTTTCCCATTGGCCAGAAATAAGCTGAAGAACCTTAGGCGAGAACCAGAGTTTCCAGATCTTAGCAAATTGATTGTGCAGTAATGTGCCTGAATAGTACCATTTTCTGGAAAGCAAAGTATTAGCACCAGAGAGTGGTGATGGGAAGGTAGTGAGCTTATGACTAGTGAGCGCTTGGTGAGGTCTCCTCTGACATTGTTACAGGTAGTTGTTTAGAGAGGATAGGAACATGGGAAGCAATCCTGATGCACAGGAGCCAAAGGAGGAGGGTTGTAACAAATGCTGATACAGGGAAAAAATCCCAAATGGATCTGTTAAGCTTTGCGGATACTGGGAGAGTCATTGCAACGCAGTGTAATTGGTGGAGATGTGGACTAAAACATTCTGGGAGCTGTTCAATGAACAAAGGAGCTAAAGAGAATTTCCCAGGGAGGTTCTGAAAGGCAGGCTGTTTCTGGACTGGTATCTTGCTTCCTGTATTTTTTTACTGAATACTCATTGCTTATTTGCGTTGTGACATTGCTTATAAGCATAACAGAAGTGGAGGCATAACTCAGCTTCCTTTCTCTGCATTGTAGTTCATGCTTAAATTAAGATCAGGGAGGCCCTGGTTAATTACTACTTAACCTGTGAAAGGATGGAGAAAAATGGAATTGGATATTGTAGGCTTAAATTCTTTTTTGGGGAAAATCTCATAGCACCTACTTCTCATAAAGCTGAATAGCTGCATGAAGTAATCCTTACCCTCAAGTCCTCTTGGAAGTCTTGTCCTTCCTAGAGACTTGTGCACAGAAGAGTCTTGTGTGACTTGCTGAGGACTCAGTGTGATGACCTGAGATGCCTAATCCTCATTTCTTTTATTAACATAACTCTTAAAGTTTATTTTAAGACATGAACGAGAAGTGGGCTAATAGCAGTCAGCAAATAATTTACTCAGATAGAGAATGATTGAAGATAAGCAGAAGACCTCTGACATTTACATAATGGTTACCTAGAGCACTCGTTGTGACTTGCTTGTTACAGAAGTCATTATCTGGAGATAAGCAGCAAGTGGGGAAACCAGGAATATAAGACTAGAATGAGAAAAAGACAACAGATAGAAACAGGAGGTGGATTTAAGCAGAGAAACAGTTGATGCAGCCATGTTTTGTTGATGATATTTATGGACTATGATAATACTATCTCAGTAGAAGCTCCCAGGAGAAGAATTTATCCAGGTTATTGTTTCTTGAGAGGCTAATCTTCTCCGATAAGCATTGTGGAGATTATCTGTAAGTATATGTAATGTTGGTAAGAGGGCTTTGTGAGATCCAGAGTTGATATTTCTCTCAAACTTGGAAGAAACTGAGACAGTTATTTTCTGTAAGTATATACCCTTCCCGCACAGTAAGTGTTACGAGTTTGCTAGGTTCAGTTTCCTGCTGTACTTCAATGAACTCTTGCTGTATAGAGGAGTATATTAAAAAAAAATGTTGATGACTGACTGTCAGGTTTTAGCTTGATTTCTTACACTTTCGTGGTAGACTGTAGAGGGGATGTGAATAGGGGGTCCAATGACTGAAAGAATGGTAGAGATATTGCTATACAGATCAGTGAGAGTTCCCTCTTGATTAATGACAATAATTGTCAGGAACACTTACAAATGCTTTAAAATACATTCTATTGGTGTTGGGATAATAAAGATTTAATATCTGACAGAAAAAGATTTTGATCTAGCTGTAATTACAGGAGAGTTTGTTTAGGCTATGGAAGGTCTCTGCTGGGGTAGTGAAGGTTGAGTGAGAGTGACAGTGGCCCAATTTTATTTCTTCAGGATTTTGGAGGCGTGTTGGGATTTAAGGATATAGTTATGCTGGATTATTGCTTTGAAATGAGTTTTCCCTACATCAGAAGCAAGTACTATGCACATATTATTTTTTTTTTACTGAAATACTAAAAAAAAAATACCCTAGTCCTTTCATTTCTCAAACACTTTTAAAATGTTCTTTCTAACAAGATAATAACTGTAACCTAACAATTTTATATGCATAACCTTTTGTAAGCCATACAGCATATGCAAGCAGAAATGACAAATTGTAAAAAAAATTATTGTGGTTTTGTGTTGTAATAGTGCTTAGAAGCCCAAGCTCCACTCTTTTAGGTACAGCATGAATATAAAAGGAAGAGGCAGAGTTATGGCCCTTGCTGTGTGGATTTCTGTGCAGAAGCACAGCTTGATGCTTGCACCAGCATTGACTCTGTACAAGACAAGTCAGATAGCGACATCCAGTATTTTGGTAAAGAACCTAGTGATGTTCTGCTGCCAAGGATAATACAGCTGAGGGTGACARGGTGCTGAGCCTGGAAGTACATAAAAACTGCTAAGGAAACTGCCAGGGTTTGTGAACCACTGCTGTAAACCAGAAACAAAATCCAGAAATTTTCTGGTATGTCTATTAGCATTACTGCCAAGGTGCTGTGAAATGGATGGACAGTCATCATGGACCTTTAAATCATTTAGGTAGACACGGCATATGTGTATATAAAAGACAGTTCCTGTCCTGTAAGGCTTAGAGTTTGTGATGCAGGCAACAGAGAAAGGAAAGAAAGCATGTAGTGATGATAGGGGAGACGAAAAGGCAGGGTGACCATAGAAGCATGTTACCATATACATTTACTGAGTGCACAGTGGTGCTCTGCACCTGCCTTGATGTTATCTTCTAGCAGTAGTAAGCAGCAGTTGTTGTTAGACCTAGCAGGGCTTGCTCTTCTGATCACCTTTTTCTTTGCCTTTTCTTTTTGCCTTTTTCCCCTCTGCTTGGATTCCCATGCAATTTTTAGCAGAATTCTTAYGGAGAACTATTAGAGTGAGATAGGATGCAAATGTTTTATGGCAGCTGAAATCCTTGCTTGAAAATGGCTTAAAGCATTCTTTTTCAACACGAGCACTTAGTGTGATATTTGTGGCAATCAAAAATGCAGGAAACGAAGCTGCTTTGTCACTGAGTTAATGAAGATTTCAGTGTGTGCAAAACTTCAGTCATAATTATGCTAGTGATCACAAAGTACCTATTTTCCAGTCTTTCAATAATTTCTTACTTGCTTAGACACTCTTGCGAGGGTGTTGTCATCTGTGACAGAGGAGACATGAAGGAAGAGGGGGGCCTATGARAGATTGCAAGCTGTGTCCCTGGTGAAGTTGGACACAGAATCTTGATACTGTTTTGTATTAGAAATGGATTACTTAGAGGCATGCCTGTGCCATGCATCGAGCTTTGGTCAGGTACCCGAGCCTGCGCCGAGTGGACTGATAGGTTGTACCACACAGCAGTATTAGCTCTGCTCCCAGAAGCAGTAAAGCTGCATCAGTAATTAGTTCTTCTCAGCAAGCTTAATTAGCAGGCTCAAGCAGATACTGCACTGACATGGATACTTAGCTCCTAGTTCCCGAGCCAGCTTAAGTATGCATGCAAGAGCTAAGCACTGTGCAGCGTGGACTTMGTTTTGCCATCTCTGCTCTTTACACCTACAAAATAGAACTTGAATCTTCTTTTAAACTTCTTTCCTCAAACTGTTGCTACCACTAGTGCCTTTAAAATTCCTTTGTACCTATGGTAATAAGTACTCCTTTAAACAAGATCAAACCACATCTGATTAGAGAATAGTCTTTTTGATTAAAATCTATTGGTAAATTTTTCAAATGAAATTTCATTGTTTTTATTCTTAAAAAATATCAAATCCCCATTTCAGTCATCTTTTCAGGCAGGAGATGATTTATAGAAAGTGATCTTAGTGTTTATTTGGACATYCAAATGTAATAAATCTGTTCAGTATTTCAATAGCGTGCTTATTAATAGAACACATTATTCTGTTCAATATTGCGTTGTCTTTAAAATTTAGCAGAGCATTAGTAGTAATGAAACTAGTTTAAATCAATATATCCCTGTTATGAAGCATTATACGTGAGGAATAAAATTCAAAAAATCGCCTGTAGCATACTAACTGGATGATAATTGCATAAAAAGATCTTAAAGGGACACTTTCATGGAAGTTTTAGTTTCTAATTTAGGATATGTGCAGATCACAATGTATTAATATTACAAATGTTTTCAGGACTAAAAAAAATTCACCAGAATGTATTTTGATTATAGAGAACAAAATTTTGGTCCCACTGACATTAATGAAAAACTTTCTATTCATCGGAGCAGATTAAGTACACTAAATGCAAAGAATAAAATGAGTATTGTGAATATGATCCAGAAAATACTACAGATATTTTTCTATTCACTTGCAAAAATTGAGTGTTTAAAAAAAAAGTAGGCAAAGAAAAACTAAAATTAGAATTAACATTCTCAGCTTGGCAATCTCGTGTTTCTATTAAATGTATGGGCCAGAATTTTTATACTTAGATGTCTAAAATTAGACCTCAGAATAAAAGACCTGATTGTAGAAAGTGCTTAAGCACAATGTTTGTAGAGAGATACATGTCCCRGTTGTGATAGTTTAATTTTAGTTTTCTTGGTGGGTTACTGTTAGTTCTTTTAACTCAATGTTGCCACAAAATACTTAATTCTCTTAAGTGTGTTCAGCTCTACTGAACTAAATGTAGGAGCGTGCCCTGTGCCACGTGCCCTTGCAGCACGGTCACTGAAGGAATTCAAATTCYACCATACAGATGTGAACTTTTGTCTTGCCCCTGAATTTTTATGGTTGAAGGAAGCAGCGAGAAGGATTTTATAGTGACAATTCTAAAGTTAGGCTCCTAATCCAACTTAAAGTTCTTAAAACATGAAATATCCTAGTGTTCCTGTGAAAGTCAATGGGGAGTTACTGACTGGTTTCCACTTGTGAGGACCGGGATATAGAACCTGACTTTCAAATTTGAAAAAGCTTGTTCCTCTTTACACATCAGTATAGTGATTGGTCTCTTTGAAACGCTCACATATTGGAATCTCAGTTATTTTTTATGTGTTTTTCATGTTGTATGGACATTTTCTGTACTGATTTTGGCTTGCTTAAATTTTTTGGGGAAAAAAAATCCCACAAAATCACTCTACCCCCTGCCAGTACCCCAGAAACCAACCTCGTCCTCTTGTCCTCTCCCCAGACTTTCAGATACTAAGTAGTAGAGGAGTAGGGCAGTTCTCAACCATCCTCTCTAGCCATGGAGCTGAAGCTCTTAGGAAAACATTGTCTCGTTGCACTGTCATAAGATGGGTAATCAGTAAACTGTTGCAAATGGGTATCTTGAGTCAGAGAGGTTGAGTGATTTACTGTTGAGATATCAGTGGAAGAGACAGATGAGTGACAGCATTCCTGCTCATGAACTCGCTAGCTCCTTCCCTTTCTTAAGATGTTGAAATGTAATAAAACTTAAACATTTTTAAACAACTTCCAGATTAAATTTTAATAGGAATGAAAAATGAACAATATTCTTACAAGTAAGAAATGGTCTTCATTATTTTTTAAAGTCCATATCATAAGGAACAGCACCATTAATAAGAGCCCTGAGTTTTTTTTATATTATGTACACTGTTCAGATAGAAATTTAACAGGGAATTTTAATGAAATGATGGCAGAAATCACATTTTTATTACGTCCCTTTGCAGAATATTTCCTGTGAGACCAAGATAGAGAGAGGCCAAAATTAATGGCTTTTCATAGAAACTGAGTGATAAGTTATAGAAAGCTTATAAAGATGATAATTTTAGGCTGCTGTTTGGATAGCTAAACAGCCTTATGGAGAGTTGCTGCTTAATAGACATATCATGGGAATTAAAGACATTTGGATGTTAATTTGTATACATATTTTGGTATAGGACCATAAAGAGAAGTTCATTTTATCGGTATTTTGTTTGCTGCTCTGTAGAGGAAGGAAAAGAATTCACTTACTGAATAGTTCCTGTCATTCGATCACTTAAGAGAACATGGAGAGTTAGCAGGGGGCTGCCTTTCTTCCCCTTTTTCTCCTCTCTTGTGGTTTTTAATCTGAATGCAAGAGAGCATGATAGGATCGTACCATGGTTTTGTTCTCATTAAAAATGAAAGAAATTGTTATTTTGGGAAATGAGAGTTATGCTTAGGGAAAATAAGCACCAAAAATATTTATGAAAATCTTTGCAATCTAGCATATTATGTTGACTTAGAGTTGAGTTTGTATTGCCCACTTGGCAAATATATTTTACCATATTGCCGTACAACTATAATAATAAATGAACGTATACTAAAGCCCCCTATCCACTATGGCAACTGGCGTTTTAAAAGCACTTCACGTGCTTGGCTTCTTGTATTTTAAATGCAGATGTTCATCCAACTTTTAATACCAATGGGAGGCCCTGTTCAAAACCTGCATTAGAGTGAAGCACAAGGTGGCAATAAACTTAATTCGGGCTTTTATCTTTCTTGGTTCCACCTCAAAGCTTTTAAATATTGCAGTTCTGAAGTGCGAATTTCTTTTGTGTTAGTCATTTCTGCGAACACCTGTGAGCGGCTGGGTTTAATTGGCCTACAGCTGGCGCTGATTGTGTGTGCAGGGGCTGGGGGAGGCACTGCCTGATCAGCTGCCTTCRCGGCGGGCATCATTATCTCCTCTCCTTCCTTTTCAGCTCCTTTTTTGTTATACGCAGGTTAGAAAGGTTTAGGGATTAGGGACTGAAAATAGAAGGGGCTCCGGTGAGATTTGATGCCTCTTGGATGAAGTCATTCCGGCAAATAGATCTGCATGCATCAACACCTTATTGAACAAGTCAGGCGCAGATTTGCTAATCTTGTTAGTCAATTTGCAATACTTCTGTAGCTTTCAGAGGGGTGATGTGCCAGGAGCTAGGGAGGCGGAGTGCACAGCAGTGACAGCGCTGTGGAAGCAGTGAGTCCAGACTTTGAAGTCTCCTCTCCGTGTCAACTTTCAGCAATTTAATGGAAGATGTCCTCCCCCAGTGTCTAAATAAAACTAGTAAACTTTCATGCATTGACGTTTTTGCTCGGAAGACTCTGCTTTAGTCATTGATGGGCAAGTTCGGGTGCAGAAGAGACCAAGTTTAATAAATGAGTTTAAATTTGCACCCCTTCTGTTTCACCGAGTGTCTTGTGCAAGTCCTTTTACTTTGGAATAGATGGTGAGGTGATTTTATTTAAGCTGACTTCAGAATTAAGTATTGAGCTGCTTATTTAATAAAAGAAACACTTACTGGTACAAGAAATTGCTGCAAGCCACTTGCTCAGAAAGTATGACTTTAAGAGGAAGCTATATAGTTTTTTTTTTAACCAATTGTCACTTTGTAAGAGCTAAGTGGCAAGCTGTTTTCTACCTCTAGATTCACTGTGTTTTGCAGTTGAAAATGAATTATATAACCTTCACTTGAGAAGGAGTGAGGGAAGGGAAAAAGGTAGCCAAATCACTTGAGGAAAGCCAGAATGTCCTAAAGGTCATATGTCCTAGTGCTAAGGAGAGGAAACAGTCTGTTTGGAGTTTGTATTCACAAACAGGGAAAACTGAGACTTTCTAAATCTAATGTGAAAATTGTGAACAGCCATAAGCCTATAAATATGCTTTTTTGATTCTGATAGGCCTTGTAGTCACCTTGTCTCAGATAATTTGTGAATCTAGGGAGCTTGCTGTGTCTCTTGTTGCCAGATGTATTTCCATTAGGCTTTCCTTGCATGTGGCCTGTAGAGGCTCTTACATGCCATTAAACTGTGATTCCTTTGTGTTTTGGATTTGGTGGTCTTCTGCTGGGCAAAATTTACTCTAAAACAAAAGACTGTAAGAGGCTGTGAAAAGTGAGGAAATGCCRTATGCTTTTTCACTTTCATATCAAAGCAGTACAGGTCGTTGATTTTGACTCTTGCTGAATTTCTGTGTCCATTAGCCACATTCTTTTTAATGATTGGCTTTGCTCCAGTAAGAGGTTTGTAAGTTTTTATTTAACAAGTGGAAGTTCAAAAAATAAATGCATACTGGTCATCAACTGATTGTTGGAGAAGTATGTTAATTTACTAACTTCTTTCGTCTTCAATCTTTGCTTTTTCCCGTATTACTRTTTATCGGAGATTCACTGCTTCTGTCTGTCAAGTTCATTGCTTCTCTTTAAAATGCTGTTCTGTGCAGCTGCAGGAGAGGATCATGCTACAGAAAGCAGCATTAACTGAAGAAAGAAATGGCAGATACTTTGGGACTGAATCTGTATCTGATACTCTGATCCAATATATGGATGGTATTGGTGAGCTAACTTAGGTTGGGGGAAGTTTAGAGCAGGCCTTTAAGTCTGTTTTCTCTATAATGTCTTGCATCTTCCAAGTTCTCTACTAGGTATGGTTGATGTGACTCACATTGAGTGCATTACAAAGAAGGTATAGTATTTGTTCCCTTACTTCAGTGCAACTTAAGTTTCATTTTTTCATTACTCAACTTTGTTTAATTGGAATACATTAATACAGGAGACACCTTACTTTCCTATAACTAGATTTAGGTCTGAGAATGAGTTGAAAGGTCTGTCTTAATGAAAATGAATTTTCTTCTGGCTGGCCAATAACGCAATAAAATGATCAACTTTTTTTTTTTTTTTTTATAGCTGATAATTGTCTGCATGTATAATGCTGTCTAGCACCATTTCTAACAGTGCTGTTCTACGGCTGCGGTGTTGATCAGAGATTTTTTGAGAAGCCCTGAAAGATAACCTTATTAGAAACAATTACGACAAAAATTTTTTTTTGTGACTTGAAGAAGGCTGATTTAGCAAAATCTCTAAAGCAAGTTGCTAAACATTTACAATTGTTTTATTTTGTAGGAAAGTGAATTACTTGAGGGAGGGAAAGCAACTGCAACATACATGAGATGCTGCATAGCAGTAACACTAGAAGCTGTTAAAGGCATTGCAAGAACAACACTAGTACAGAGTGAGGGTAGAGAGGTGGGATGTCAATTTTGTATACCGTAAGAAGTGAGAAACAGTTACCTCAAAACTCTTCTTACAGTAACTGAAAGCTTTAAGTCCTGAATTAATTAATCAAAGGCCCTAGACTGCAATGTCATTATGAATAGTCAGAATGTTTTCAGCGTGGTGCTTGGCTCGTCAGTCTGGCAGGCACTGAACTCTGTCAATCCCTATTGAAGTTGTGCCAGTCTTCTTAGATGAAGCTGATTGATGTGAGCCCTTTCCTCACCATTCATTTGGACAGCCAGACTGTGTGTGACTAAATTTTTGGCCATCACAGACATTTGGATGAATTCATTTTGATTAGTTCTAGTTGGGACTTTGGGGAAACATGAAAACCCAACTGCGATTCTTTTCCTCCCTTTCTCCATGTCACTCTTGAGCTCTTCCCCTTGTCCATCCTCAACTACCGTGCTCATGCGTGCGTGTGAATATACATACAGACACTTCTGTTGCTAAGCATTAATCCATGGGTCCAGGTGGAGGTCAAAAGCATTTTTATACTAATTGTTTTATACTGAATTATTTCTTTTCTCTGTGCAGCATAATATTGGAAAATGCTGCTATTTTCTCAGTGGCAGCATTTTAATACTTGTTCTGTCTTCAGTGAGTTGCTTTGCCTTTTCTGCTATCTAGTACAAATTTAGTGTAAATTAAATGACCAGTTCATTTTTTGCGCTCCATAGGCTGCAGCAAGTAATAAACAGCTTATGTAATCTCCTAATCATGAACTCAGCCAAAAAATGTCATAAAACTCTGCAGTATGCAGCACCTCACAATGATTTTTGTAGCCTGTGGAAACCATTTATTATGAATATTGTTTGCTATGTTTTTTTCCGTTTGAATTGTCATCATCCTCCATTTGCAGGAAAGGGAAAGACTTTTCTTGCTAGATCTTCCACTTTGAATCTGTATTTTTTGCTTCTGCTTGTGGTTGTTAATTTTACTTTTTGGTTGTCACTTTCATTCATTAAATTASAGGACTGGTATAAAAATCAGATATTAGAGACAGGTAAAGAACTTCTCTACATTTTCCTCTCCCACCTCCTCTCCTCTGGACTTCTTCCGAATTTCCAGTTTTATTTTTTTGATACTTGTTCTAATCCTTGCATGATTGTGACCAAACCTTCATCTTCCCTTCCTTGCTTTCCACTGCAGGGTTTTTCCTTCCAAATCTCCTCTTAATATTTTTGCCTAGCCTAAACAGCATGAAAGTTGGCTTCTGTTGCTTCTCATGGAAGACTTCTTGTCAGAAAACATTTCTTACATTCAATTATTATTYCCTGTTCTAACATGTCACACCCACTTCTAGTATCCTATATAACCATCGTCTCTTCTCTGGGGTTTACTTTTTAGTGTTTGCGTACTATGATCTTCTTCCTCTTAAGTGTTTGTCTTTTAACAAGGTCACTGGTGTTTTCGATGGTTGTCTGTCATTAATGCGTTTTCAATTTTGTAATGTTAGTACTTTGAAAGAGCATGATCAAGCATTCTCTTTAACAGACTCAGTGATATGCTTTGCATTGTATTTCRTATTTTTAGAGGTAATTTTTCAGTTTTCACGGTGCTGTCATTGATACCACGTGTATCTCAGCCAGTCTTCCTTTGTGGAATGCATYGAAGAGAATTGGTTTGAAGAAAATGGTAGATGTCGTCTCAAAGTTATGTTGGGGCAACTTCCTAAGATCTTACTGTATTGAGAATGGTTAGAAAAGAGTTTGTGTGCCTCCGTGTGTAAGAGGAAACTGGTCTGGGATTCTTCTGAAAGGCTTCTTGTTTAGCTCTCCCTTACAGGTGATCCTCTGCCCAGGGAAACTAATTCTGTTAATTCTGTTCTATGTATATTGTTGTTTTCAGTTACAAATATGACTTGCTTAGCATATTAAGTATATATTCAACTGAACTGATTTGAAATGGGATTGACCTCATTCTACTGGTATTGAGTGTTCTTGACTCTGTGATGAAAGCTGAGAGTACTTAGCTCCTCAGCTTCTTCAGAAAGAGCTCTGAAGTCAGGCATGTATTTTATATGGCTAGCAAAAACTCTCTCTGGCTGAGTTTTCTTTTTTCCTTGTAATTTGAGCTAAGCCAGATCAAACTGCACTGAATTATGGTTTTTAAGTGGCAACTGTATTTTCAGACACAAAATAAACAAGCTTTTGAAAATAAGCTGATGGGAGTCTGAGATGCAGTACTATATAGCTGGGATTCATCTGAGAGAAGTATTGCAACATGCATTGACGAAGAAGTGTAATGAGAATAGTTTCTGAAAAAGAATTGCAAATTCCTGTCTCCTGAAAAGGATGGAGGAGAGAATCCTAGGCTCTCCTGTTGCAGCACTGTTAATACTAGCAGAGAAATCCACATACTAATTTCTGGGTCATCATTTCCTACAGTGCTCTTGCTAAGTGCCTTAATAGAACAGTGTTTGTAAAAGGATACACTTCTAAATGCTTTGGGAATCTAGAGAGAGTAAGAAGGGGGAAAAGGCGGGTGTTTTAGCCACCTACAGTTCTGGCACCCTGTCTGCTTGTTTAATTACTGCAATGCATTTGACACACTTCAAAACTTTTTAGTTAAAATCGTTGTGTTRCTTATATGGAATGATATCTTTGATCAGTTCAGAGGAGAAAATATAAGTCATTTTCATTTTGGCTTGATTGCTGTAATACAGCTGTTGGTTATTTTTCTTTTTAATGCTTCGCCCTTGCCCAAGGTGCTTTAACAGGGGAGGAAGAATAGATCAAAATAATAATTTTTCTTCTCCTAGCATTAAGATATGAGTTTTTAAATGACTAAAGCCAATTTATGGCAGTATAGATTCATTGCAGATGTACTCAAAATCTATTCTATTGATTGACGACGCTGTTCTATTGACAAGTCTGTTCCAAAGGAGAACGTGGGATAATAGGTTGAAGATTCATAAATACGTTTTATTTAAAGAAAACTRTATTTTGGTGTGTTTAATATATTTGTAGTAGAGAAAAGACTCTGAAAGTTACCTTCAAAAGTTGACCTGAGGAAGACTTCCATAACTGAGCTCGAGCCTTATGGGAACAGAAGGTTTTGGCACTGCTCCAGTTCCAGAGAGATTCCATTGCTGGAAAAACACAAAGAAGGAAATACATTTCAGTGGGTTTTGCAATCTCAGTGTCTAAAAACAAGTGGAACTTTAGTTTCAAATTCACTTATGAGACTTGTGTGCTCCTTTGGAACATCAGTTGCATGAGGTGTTTTTTCTAAAAATACATATTTTCTAGCTCTTTTTTTAAAAAAGCAGTGAAGGAATGGAAGATGATGCATCTGTTCAAGTTCTTTGAATTTACATATTGATTTTTGTAGACTTACTTAGTAAAGACTTCTAAAGTAAGTTAAATTCTCTGAATTCACATAACAGTTCCTATTAAGGCATATGAACTCATAAAATGCACAAGGAATAAATAGACTAATAGATTCCCTCTGTTGCATCATACTAGTAGTTTACTGAATAGGTGGTTCTTTCTCTTCTCATGAGGCAAAAAAAATTGTATTAGATTTCACATTGAGGTTCTTTATTTTCTATATTAATTTTACTTTCTGAAACATAATATCTCCAAGCAAAACCTGAATTTGGAGTGGGGGCATGTTCTGCGCATAGGAGTTACGATGTAGAAGCAGAAAAAGCTTAAATTTGCTTTTATGGTCAATGTATGGAAAAAGATAAAAGGCATCTTCCAAATTAAATGTGTTTGAGATTTGTCTCAAGTTTTTTGAAACAGCTTGCTGCTTCTCAGGGTAAAGCCTTCCCTCACTGGATCTTGTGTGGCTTGACCTGGTATCCTAGCTAGCTAGGTTAAATTGGCTCCGGGATCTTCCTTCTGTATTGGTGGGGCTGTATGTGATGTCTAAGGGCTTGGGACAGGACTAAGAATCAAGAGTTGTTTCAAGGTTGCTTTGAAGGTGGGAGAAATCTACAGAAAAGTCTGCAGAAGCTGTGAGATTGTTTCAGGAAGCAGAAGGCAAAACTGTTGCTCTGTTTCTTACTCTTTCCTCCTTCATTCAGTAATAGCCACTGTTTGGTCAAAAATTTGACCCAGTGACATTAAATGACTTGTGTAGGATCCTACCTGCAGTGTAGTAAGACTGCAGGTAGCTGTCCTATGACTGTACTGGAAAACTGGAAACTGTACTGGAAACTGTAGCTAGTTCTCCAGAGTCACAAGCCACTGTTCTGTGGTTTAGAGGTTTTCTTATATCTTTTTCTCTTCAATTATCTGAAACAGCCAATATTTGCAAGGCCCTGGGGTCTCAGCGTGGCAGCACTCTTCTCCGGGGGTGGTTTGCAGGCCGTTTCTGGGTAGTGATAATGCAGTCGGTGAATATGGGAACTGAGCAGTTCCTTGTGGCAGTGGGGGGGCTGTGGAGCAGCACAGCGCTGGAGACTAGCTGCCCAGCTAGTCGGATGTTCGATCTGACTCACGCAGTTCTRACGTTCTTGAATGAAGTGTTGAGCACTGTTATTCTGAACTTGTCCAATATTTAGGTCACCAGAGCAATGGATCTGCAGCTCTTTTGAAGGGATTGGCTACAGATGCAGGCCTGACAGATAACAGAATTTAGATGCAACAACTGCAGAGAAATGAACCTATTTCAGGGGCTTTTTACTAGGAAGAATAACAYTGAATAACGCTGGATGATGCTGAAAGGCTCATGAAAAAGGGCTTTCAGTTCGGCTAAGACAGGCTGGATGCACTTAGGTATAAACAAAATGCCTAGCTCAAAAATCACTTGAGAGATAGAGTAGCTTCAAAAATGGTAAGAACTTTGTATCAGGATCAGGGTATTCACAACACAAAGTTCTTAACGTTTTTGGAGCATGCATTTTGGTAGATGCACATGTGCATCATGGTAGGTAGCCAGATAGCAAATATGTAGCACAGTCAGTCAGAAGATATCTTGCATAAAAGCCAAGGTGAGTACATGTTAAATTCTAGCTGCTAAACTGGCCCTGGCTAGACAAAACTTGCCTATGTTATGCTATTTTGCTGGCTTATTAGAGATAGACTGAAAGTAACCAGACGGAGGATTCTGATACCAAGTTGAGTTTAAGGCAAGAGCAATCAAGGGACCTGAAAGGTAAAATTTAAAGGAAAAGTCCAATCCCAGTCTCTTCCCAAAGAAGCCGTTTTYCATGCGACCTATGAGAATCCTGCAAACCTCCTTAGCCTCTCACTCTTTTAAATAGGCTGTGCCAGGAGAAAATTTTTGTCTTCTTCGTGTTCAGGGGAAAATAGAGAATTCAGGTTGGAATTGAGCTCTCCAAGAGATAGCATAGCTTCACAGCATTATTAAGCCCTTGCACCCCTTTTCTAGCATTTATCGTAACCTCATTTACTTTCCACCCCACTCTGAAATGAGGGCTGTTGTTTTGGTGTTAAAAGCAATAATGACCGTTACTTTGCATGTTTGACTTGGGCGCTGCTCTGAGTAGAGTACGAGGAGGTGCCGTTTTTCTCCATTCTAAGAATTGAATTCAGATGTTGATATCGATGCAGCTGAACACGTAAATTTCAGTACGAAATATGAGACTCCTAGAGTTCTAATTAGTTGCTTTTGATGAATTGAAATAAATTCATATTCTCTTATTAAAAGCCCAGAGAAGAAACTGAAATGCAACTCTCTATGCATGAGTCTTTTTTTAAAATGAAGGCTAAGAAAATCCCAATTGATACATAGAAGATATAGCTTTTTAATTTATTGCTCAAGCATATGCAGAAAAGGCATTAATTTTCAGTAATATAAAATTCTTAATGTGTAGTGCCTGGAGCTATGGTTTTGAACCTAAATTGCATGTATTTACTAAGCAATATAGCTCTGCAACATGGAAAATGGAAGTGCATTTCAAATTTGCATGCAGCAATTGSTATTACTAAAACCAGTCGTAATTTATAAGTGAGAAAAATAAAGCTTCAGATGGCAGATGAAGAGACCCCTTTATTGACTCCATATGCTGGACTACATGAGGTATGTTCCTGAAAATAGGAAGCAAGTGCCGTATTTTAAGGAATTTCAGAAGTCAAGCATCAAAGGGTAATAGAATTGACCTCTAATTTCAGAAATCACAAGCTAACATTTGAGAATATTTTACTTCCAAACTTTACTTAAAGCTTTGCTTAGCAATCAGTTTTATAACAGTAAGGATTCGGGGGCTGGCAGGTGCATTGGTTATACTATTATGCTGCAAACTTTCTCTTTAACAGCAGATAGCAATGGCCTCTAAAGTGTGAAGTGCTGATACTTCAGATTTCCTACAGGTATAGTGGGACTGGCCTCCTGTCACTGGTTTCACAAGAACATTTGAGTCCTCTGCTCTTCCTTAGAGTAAAGGATGATGTAGCTGGTGGCTTATGTTTCTAATGCGRGAGTTTTTTCATTCTTCATAGTTTACTGCCTCCTGAAAGTTGAACTAGTTTAACTGGCAGTTTTCTGTTCGCCTCTTTCCTAGAGTATCCATTATCCGTTGCTGCGGTGTGTTATCTAAAGGCTGAGTCTTGAAACTCTCAGTGGGTAGTTCTCTGCATGTGTACTGCTCGGCTTACAAAGGTGTTAAGGAAATACAAGGTTTTGAAAGCATAGTTAGCGTAGAATTGATTCCACTCTGTGCTCCCTCTACCCGAAACATAAAGTAGGGCTGCTACATAAGAAAGAAATATTATCTTTTCCAAAATGATGGAACTTCATTTTCTGTACAGATTTGTGTCAGTGTTTCCCATTAGATGAGAAACTCCAACATAGATGGTAAACTGTGGCTTACACTCTGCTCGCTGTCTGTATGTCTGTCTCTCTTAGAATCAATCACAGAAAAAGTTTTGGGAGCATGGTAAAGACTGCCAAAAAGATACATGGACACAGTTGAGGAGCAGTTTGTACGTACAGAGTGCTTACTAGCAAACTACATGTCCACTTTCATAACAAAAATGCATTTATATACAAATGCATACTTTGTAACAAATGCATTTTCTGTAAATCAATTTTCTTTAAATTATTCATAAATATCCCTACCTGCTTTCTGACTATAGGATATTTCAGTCTATTAACATATAATGTGTGTAAATTTGTACAAAAGCGACTTTTCTTTTTAACCAGCTAGAGTCTGGAGATGACAGTTTTAAAGATGATGCTCAGAAACACATTTCAGGTGATTAAGGCTTCTATTTCAAGAAGTAAAGCATATAGGTTTAAGAGCAAATGCAAGATTAGATTTCTGGGTAGATTTAATATCTTTTGTTAGACTGCAGTGATATGCTTGGGAAAACTAATACAGTTTTGGGCAGCCAAACCCTTTTTGAGGTCCGGAAACAGGAACAGCAGACTTCAAAACTAAATACRTCTTGAAAGCAATTACAGTTTGGTTAATGTATGATTTTTAGGTGTTTGTCTCTCAAACTATAAAATCCTAGATTAGCCTAGAATTACTCAGCAACTCATTTACTTTAACTCTTGAATAAATCTCATACATAGCACTTAGAGTTGTTTTTATGTCATTCTGCTGTACAGTTACAGATATCCAGACTACTGTGTTTTAATTGTTAGCAGTTTGCTGTCATATATGCTGTTATTTAAAAGCTAGAATGTTGTTTATAACCACACTTGCATTTGTTCAGATTTGGAGGAAAGGGAMTTTCTTCCACAGTACAGGGTGATTATTGGCAAAGCTAAAAGGTTTACTCTTTTCTGAATTTATTTCTTTGTCAAATGGCACACTTGTGTACAGGGAAACTATTTGGACAATTCAAATGAACTTAAAATACTACTGATACATTAAGATCTTAAACTGGACAAAGGAAAATAAGAGGAGGCACCATTTTCATACTTATTTCTCCCCTACTTTCCCACTGAGGAAATGAGCTGCCATTTCTGCTGTACTGTGACAAGATCTGGACAGGATATGTCCAGAAGACTATATGGGAACTAGCATACAGGCAGGTGGTGGAATTGTTTGAGCTGTAGTCCTAGCTATACTGTCAAATTTAATGGTGTGTGTTCAGTGTCATCGCAGGCAATAGTGAGGAGGAACACAAGTATATGGAGCACCATGTTTTTTGACTCTTCAAGAAATTGATTCCCTATATTTATATATTACACTGGTGCAAAAGCACTCAATTTGCTGATATAGGAGTGATGCTAAGAATACACTACAGTTTAGCACTGATTACCCAAGGGTGAATAAAAGACAGTAGAAATGGAATCAGAAGAATTTCTGGTAATTTTTTTTTTTTTTCCTAGCAGTGTTATAGTGTGAGCAATGTTAGTGTAGCTGGTTCAATTCTTCTTTGCATAAAAAGCTCCTGTTGTCTTGAGTCTGGATTGCAGCAGAGATTTTTTTTTTTAAGTGACTGAATATTAGCATTCAGATTGATAGCTAGAATTATTCTCAATTTATGAATGATTTTTTAAATATAAAAATTATTCATATTTTTCCTAACTCTTCAGTTCTGCTAACCCAGTGTAGCCCTTCTGTAATGGCCTTCCATAGGTACAGACCTATGTGGGAGCAATGAGATTTTTGCTCTTCTGTTATTTGGGCCACTTTAGCATTGAATTTTTGAATGTATATGTTGGATTCCCTGGACTTGAGCAATCAGATTGTGACTGATTTGAGGAAGTCCCTTACATTTATTGGCTTCAGTGTCTTCATGTGTAGAACAAGAGTAAAAATAATTTGTTACTGCAAGGAATGGTAAGGTATAGTGTTCATAAACACTTCTAAAGATTACAAGTTCTTTCAAAGAGCTTAGTATTTTTGCTGGTTTCATGTTAGGAAGAAAATCATGTATTCAAGTGTGTGGGGAGGGGTTTCAATCATGAGGTGTCAAGTTTTATTTTTGTAATGATTTATGCAGTTGTTAATCAGCAGCCGACTCCTGAGAGGAAACTTCAGGGGGACCTTGTATTTAGGAAGAAACCTGCTTCCAGTCTTTTTCTCTCCAATTATATCTTTCTTCCTTTTGTTCTTTTGTTCTCTATTATGAAGGACATTTGCATGAAAACAAGATTTCAGTTTCTTAAGAGTTCATCTGCTCCTGCTGCTTATTCCCCRCCCGGCCGTAATCTGCGGTTTGTGACATCTCAATTGGTGGCTGTGCAAATGATTACGATGTCAAAGACAGGATTATGGCTTCAGGTGAGAAACWAACAGCAGGAACAGGTGAGCTCAAGAGAAAGGCACATCCGATCTTTTTTTYCTAACCCTTTTTAATGCTAAAAACACGAGAGAAATGCAGGTGCTATACTAAGCATGCTTGTATAAAATAGCCGGTGTATAAGCAAAAGGTGTCGTACTAGTGAGTAGCATGACAAATGTGTTCTTTAAATTGCCTTGAACTGTTCTTATTCTCTAGTTTCACCTGTAGAACAATAGAGTAATATCCAATTACACTGTGATTAGGATATAGTTATTTGTTTTTTTACCATGTCACACCGCTTGTAAGAGATTGTACCATATCCCTCTGTTCTAACATGGCTCTCTTATATTTTTAATCAAATCTCATAATTAAGCTAAAAAAGGTCAGACCCAAACTGTGGACTATAAATGTGGTAGCTGGGGTCCCTGGTGTGAGTGTATATTGGARGCAGATTGTGTTCTTCTTCTTGAGGTTTTTTCCTTCAATTTAACATTACGCTCCATTTTCGTTCCTGGGGAGCCCCACCCTCCGCTGCCCCTGAAAGCAGTTTCCATAAAGGGTTTTTGCAGGGTGTCTCCTTTAGAAATTTTTCACCTGCAATTGGCRCCTAATGACCATAACTAGTTTGTATAGCTCTGCAGTCTTCTGCTACTATGCACTGAATAGTGGGAGAAAGCTGTTTGCTTAAGTAGCTTTGCAAGTATGAGAATTATAATGCAAGGAGTGTGTGTCTTAGTTATAGTACTGGATGACGCAACTGAAAACTGAGATTATTTCTTTGAGTTAGTAGTGTATTCTGGAGATATCACTTGAGAGAAACCACATCCAAGTARTCAGCCTGGAGGCATCTTTTGAATTTGTTATGGTGAAGGCTGCCACTTCTACTGGATAATCCTAAAGTCGTAAAGTTGAAAATTGTGTTATAAAATCATTTTTTCCCATTGTACATCGTTTCATGAATGCCTACTTACAGGTGGAGCAAGGATTTCTTTTGACGCATTGAAATGGTATTTTTTTGTGTAGTTTGGGAAGTGAAAGAGAAGAATTTGCAATATCCTTTATACATATACTACTGTCCTGTGTCAGGACGAAGTGAAAATAAGAGGGAAGAGAGCAATTAATGTCAGTCAGTCAGACATTGAAAGTTATCCAATCTACAAGTTTGATATTTGAAGCACTTCCAGCTTCAGAGAAACCATGGGGAGTGGGTTTTCTTTTTTCTTTTTAATAGATTTGAAGTAGTTATCTTCAAGAACCCAGTAATTAAAATTAGAAAGTTGGTAACATTTTTATTGCAGGCAATTTTATTGGTGAGATTAAYATTAGATAATCTTATCATAAAACAACCAGGCACCCTATGATGATCTGACACATCAAAAGCTGCACAGAGCTCCTGGTCCCCCAAGGGCTGTGATTGTTTTATGGTTTTATCTCATGATAGCCATGCTTCAATTTTGCCCTTTTCCAAGAGTTTCATACAGTACACATTCCTCCCCTGTAAATTTGTAATTTAACACTATGTGAGGAAATGGCAAATCAGCATGGAACTATTAATCTTATCTCATATCATGAAACAGACACTGATCCAAGAGATTTGATTTCTTTGCTTCTGGTCATTATYCAGACTGGAAGCTGGGCTTGGGCATTTGTATCATCAACATTCTGTCATCAGAAAGCAAAAGATTTCAAAAACRATGTGAAATTCTGTAATCAATCCAGTTTAGTATTTCATACCAAAAAATATAATGTAGGACTGAACTCCTTTTACTGGACACTTAGCGATGAGCTGCAGTATTAAAGCCCTCACTTCTACCCTGAGTCTACAGTCTCTTTTCCCAGTCATTAAAAACATAATAAAAGACTTGAATGTCAGGCATGAGGACTTTAAATAATTGTAGTGATTTTAATGAGTTCAGTCACATTCATCGTAGGTTTGTCTTACTTCATAAGTATTTCTGAGATGGAGCTTGCACTCAGACTCCCTGCTGCCAAGCTGCTTTTGCATCTTTGGAGAAGGATGGAAACTGGCTCCTGTTCAGTCCTGCAGAACTGAGTCTGTTTTAGCTTGAACTACTCTGGAAATAGCCAGCTGCATCACCTCCCCTTCAATGAATATCTTGTGAACAGGAAATTCAGTTTTAATTTGTATTACAATTTAGCTAATTAAAGAGAACCCTTTTTAAATGCCTGACTGAGCCAATGTGTTTTGGCTTTCTTCTTTCTTTACTCTTGACCCTTCTTCCTTTCTGTTCACTCARTTCTTCTGAATACTTGCAACTTGTTATCTCCTCCTGTCTCACCAAGTTTATGACACTCAAAAAGATGCGGTCATTTAATACGTAACTATGGGAAGACTCAGAACCTGTTTTTTGCTTCTCCAGTAAGACAGAACTTTCTACCCTACAACAATAATTGGATATAAAACCTTTTACTATTTAAAAATCCCAAGGGATTTTATAGATGTGGAAACTCTTGGTGAGAATTTCTTCTGTGCTGAAGTGGATGGTTCAACTCTGTTCCTGGAGGATCTGAATTTTACAGTTGACCTAATTCTGCTCCATTCTTTGAATCCTGAATCCAAGAAGGAGAGCTGAAGTGCAGCTTCTTATTCTTCAGAATAAGAAATCCTTTAGCTTGGTAATCCAAATACATTTATTAAACAACTGTATCCAAAGTAGTGGCCTGGGAACCCAGATAGAGATATCTTTCACAGTATATTTTAATTTCATCATTGGAACTTTCAAAATTCATGCTTTTGCATCATGGGCTCCATGTGTGCAGACTATCGTACTGATTAATGTCTATGTTAACTTCACAAATGGGGAGTAAGACATACCAAAATACAACACACAATCGCAGAATGGTTGAGGTTGGAAGGGACCTCTGGAGATCRTCTAGTCCAACTTCCCTGCTTAAGCAGAGTCACCTAGAGCATGTTAGAYAGGATCGCATCCAGGCGGGTTTTGAATATCTCCAGAGAAGGAGACTCCACAATCTCTCTGGGCAACTTGTTCCAGTGCTCTTGTCACCCTCGCAGGAGAGAATTTTTTTTCCTTATATTCAGGTGGAACTGCCTGAGTTTCAGTTCGTGCCCATTGCCTCTTGTCCTGTCAGTAGGCATCACTGAAAAGAGTCTGGCCCCATCCCTTTGACACCCTTCCATAATCTCCTATAACCTTCTACARTTTTCCCTGGTGGTTTTATGTAGCAGGCATATCCTGTCCAAAATCCTACATTAATTTTCCTCAGGCTGAGACCAAATTTTTGAAAATGGACAACTTGTTTGTTACCAGACATAGTGTACTGGTGGCAAGAAATGCAAAAGAGATGTAACACAAAGCTCAGGTACAGAAYCAGTGCTCTGAGATTAGCACATCCCAGAGGTTATTGAAAACATGGTTCTGTCTTGAATGAAAGTCTACACATCCACTCTAAGTGGGGGAGACTGGACTGAAGGGGCTCAGAGTTGGACACTATACTCCCACACCCTTAAATTGGAAGCAGGACATAGTGTATTGCTATCTATTCAGACACTTTAAAYGTATATAATTCTTCGGCATATTTTTCCATGTCTGTGACCAAGGCTCTGGGTTTTTTTTCAAGGATTTCTCTTTAAGCTGTTGTAAGTGCTGCTGATGCTTGTGAACTTTTCCACACTAAACCCTCTGTATTAGATATCTGTATGTAGTTTAATTTGGTCTGTCTGTCTGGACTGCTGTGTCTCAGAATGAAGGAGATTCCCTCGCAAGGTCACAGCTGCCTTGGAGTGGTGGAGGGCCTTTCAATTTATGCTTGGTCATGCCCTTTTAACTTAATGTTCTCCTTCACACAAGCTGTTAGTGATGGATGTCCATTCAGACAACCTAATGGCCTATAGTAACTACAGAAGAGCCTTTATATCAGTATTCTGCAGCTGAGACCCATCAGGATGGACTGTCAAACTGTTCTACACCGCATCTAAGACCATTTTATGCGAATAATAACTGTGATGATACCATTGCTAAACTTTATGGCATCAAGCAGGACTATAAAAGATCATTTCCATGGGTCAAGAGGAAGTTGATCTTTGTAGCTTGATGTATCAGAGGTCATTTTGCTCTGTCAACTGTCTACCTGCAAATACTAAACGTGCTGTAGAATGACCTCAGCTGTTAGAGAATCTCAGACATAAGGAGAAGGTCTGCTGGTCTGTCCTGAGTGTCGTTTCAAGTATGTTGAGAGTATTTTGARGTCGGCATCTCCATTGTGGGCTTCAAAAAGAGATGACTGGCTTATGCCAGGGAATGAGATTGCTATTTACTCCATGCTTGCTTCTCTTCCTTGATTCAACTTTCCCTGTAATCTTTCATCAGTTAATTTAGATATCTGTTTGAGATATTACATGTCTGCCAAATAAAAAACATTTCATTTCTCACTGAAATCACAACCTGTATGCTAAGAGGACCTTGAATTTTTATGTTCAGGGAAGCAGGCCTCCAGACTTGAGTGAGGTAGTTTGACTCTCTTGCTCAGAGGGCTCAGGGGCASCTGTCCAGTGTGGAGACAGTCAAGTACAGTAACAGGTTATGAGATGTCATGCTGTGAATACACTTAGGGGGAGATTCTGCAGCAATTAGTCTATTCTGCACAAAGCTTCCAGCTACATACATTCTCAAYCAAAAACATCCCCCTCTTTGCCATTTGCAGAGGGCCATTTGTGCTTCTGTACACTTCCTACGCAACTGTAAACTAAAATGTCGACTTCTGATAAGAAATGGAATTCTTGTGAATTCAAGAGTGCCTGACAGATGTCTCATTAAACAGGTATATAAGCTAACCACGGAAAGACTGAAGCAGGAGCTGGAATTACAAATTTGTACGTAATGTCTGCTCATGATGGAGCTTTGCTGCCATTGGGAAAAGACTCTTAGCCTTTTAAATTCCGTCGTAGTTTACTCTGCTCTAACACTGTACATTTCAGTGTGTCCAGAATATACATATTTCCTTGGTTTCTTTCAGTAATATTTTTGTAAAATAAAAATAGTCTGTACTTCCATTTCTACGTACTCCAGCAAGATAATTTGTAATTTCCCCTCTTCTTTAATTTAGTAAGTTGTTTCTCATAACTTAGAGGCATTGGCATGCCAACAAGTTTCTGCAGGTCGACTGCTCTGGGACGGCTGTTTTAGCTCTTAGCTCCATTCCTAGTGGAAGAAACACAAGCTGCTTCTTACATACCATCTTGTGTTTACTGTAGGATGGTGTGGGGTAAAAGCATGCAAGCTGTTATCTCAGAGCAGATGAGACAGTGAGCAGTCAGTGTYTAAGCCTTTAGACTTAACTGCTCTCTAATGTATGACATCTGCATTTTTTTGAAATAGAGAGAAGCCAAGTGCCATGGTTCTGACTTGACTTTTCTCAAGGACTTTGTTAGTTTTCTGCTATCAAGACTGTTTAACACATAATCATAGGGCTACATACTGTTCTGCCTTGCACTAGCTTTTGGCCAGTTAATTTAACACTATGTGCTAGTCAGATTTTGATGAGCTAGCCTTGTTCCAGTCTTTATTCTGAAGTGCAACATCGTTGCAAAATAAAAATTCTTTGTAAGCAGCTTTAATTTTTTTCTTATGTGAAACTTGTTCTTTGACAAGATGAAATGAGTCAGTCTGTCTTTAATGGGATTGCATTGAAATGGCTGCTTACATGCAACTCTTGTTGTCATTCCTTGGCATGATCGTTACTTGAGGGGCAGATTAGAGGTCAATCAGCTGGAGCCACGGGGGCGCCCACAGCTAGCCTCGGGATACTCCCTACAAATGTAAGATCAAAAGGGCAGGCACATGAAAATTACTGTTTACTTTTTATGAATTATTTCCCAGAGATGGGATCATTAGCAGAATCTAAATGCCKGCTGGCTCTATTGCAAGGGCACTCCTGATAGAATGCATTCACTTGGGCACTACTTTCCCTCCTTTTAAAGTCAAAGGARTCTCTGTTTTTGCTTTTGTGGGATTTCTGTATTATTTAAATAACTTTCTGCTTTTATATTTTTCCCCAAAATACTGTCCCTGGGCGTGCTTTAATTCTTAAAAAACTTCCATTTTTTTTCTTTGTTTTTGCAGCAAAGGTATTTCTAGGCTGATGTCTGTATCCAAGGGAATCTGTAGGAGATACCTTTTGAAGAAAGTAAAACTTTTTGGCAATCTTTCTGAGTGAACACTGACTGTCRCTTAATTCATCACTGGTCAATGGATACCACAGTTATCCCTACTGTAAATACAAGAAGAAGGTGATATTGGCTGTCATGGTGAGGTACACGTGGCAAATGCTGAAGTCTCGGTGTGTCTGCTCCTGCAGTAATCTTCACACATCAAACTCTACACGTTCTTACCCACATAAGTTTCTGGCTTCCGTTTGATCACAGTAATCAGGGCTATTTAGAAGGGTCACAGTATGTTTGCCCTTTTGTCTTGTGTCTGTAGCTATGAAAGCATGACTTTGGAGCAAATGTTGATTGAATTCTTAAGAGACTGGAAATAGATGAGAGCATGTGTAGCCCCTAATATGCCAAACTTGCGATTCTAAGCAGAAGGCTGCTTGCTTTTTAAAATAACTCTGCAAAAGTTACCTTGAAGGACCAAATGCATGATGTTGTTACTCTTTAATGAAAACCAATATGAACTTTCTTCTTATCATCCAGCATGTTACCACTCTTAAYGTGAAATAATCATATGCTACCCAGGGTAGGAATGAAACTAAATTTGGCTAGTAAACAAAATGAAAGCCCTTATAGCTATTTTTGTATGTTCTTAAAATGTGTGTTGTGAGATGAGGCAGTTGTCTTCCCTCCTCCCTACTCCCCCATTTTTCTTATAAAGTTAAAAAAAATAAATGCTCCCTGTAGCATACCTCTCGCCCTCAAAGCCTGAGGAACAGATATTTAATGTTAAGTTCTTTTTATCTAAATTCTTTTGCTCCTTAATCTGTCTAGGCAATTTGGAGAGGTATGTTTTTATTTACTTGGCTTGATGTTTTCCTAACATCATTGCTTTTTCAGCATTCATCTTGAATCATCATTCTTCTAGCAGTAGCTAGAAAGCTTCTTGCTAATGTTTAAGAGGATAAACTGAATGTTTTTCTTTCCAACTTTTTTTCTGGCTGTTGCACAGAGTTCAGGATATTTTGGAATYTGTGCCAAGTAGTGAGAGTGCAAAGGAAACCTGTCTGTGGATCAGTGGGGTCATTGGGTCCCTGGGACTGCAAGGGGCCATCTGCAGGAGCAGGTCTGGAATTTAGCATAGCAATATTCAGAAAGCTGAGATAAAGATTCTGTAGAAATGAGCCACACTGCCCTGCGTTATGCTTTTGCTGCTGCTGTAGCTTTCCACTGCCTGGTATAGTACGAGACAGTTGGGGCTCAACACAGTCTAGGCTTGTACAGACCTGCATCAATGTCAAGAGTTTTCCTCCCAGTTCTGCTATATGTTTTGGACTTTCTAGGCTAGGTCAGCAGTAGATAAGGTGTTTGTCTACTTCCTTTTAGTCATGAAACTACGCTCATAGGCTCATGAGATGTCTGAGAGCCTCCTGGAACTGATTCAGAGGTGGGATGTGGCATATGTGCTATGCATTTGTCAGCGATACTTTGTTCTGAGGCAGAATCCAATGTCTAAATTTTCTTCAGTAAATGTTTGTCAAATAATTTAAAATATTTCTTAACCAAGAGATTCTATAAAAAGCTGATTTAGCTTGTTCTTAAATGAGATTTTCCATGCTGTTCATCTCTGTTGTCTTTGTTGTTGATATCTTCTTGCCTTTCTTGTAGTAATCATGGAAAACAATGGTTTTAAGATATATTTTATTACATTTCCGTTTTGGAGGCCATTAAGTCCACTTTCTCTTATAGAATATATAGTCTGTTCCTTAAACGTTTCCTCTATACTTGTGCATCTTGAAGCTGATACCCGAAATTTGAAYGGATTTTTAGCAGAGGTCTCCTCAGAGCAGTCAGAGTAGAATTGTGGAGGTCCTTTCTCTACACTAGGGCTAAGAAGTGTGAGGTATACCCCTCAACTGGTAACAGTTAAATTAACATTTCTATTTCTCTGTGTATAGCCTTATCTTTACAGACAGGTGYATATGGTTTTGGAAGAGGGGCTATTTTTGACTATACTGTAGGAGAGCCTGGAGGTAATGAATTGTATGTAGTAAATCTTGCTTACTCTATAATTTCCACCACATTTCAAATTAGGGGCCTAAATTAGGGTTAGTGTCAGGCTTGCTCTTTTGGTATGTCCTAATTTTGTTTTAAAAGCACATAGCTAAGGACTTTAATATGTTTTAGATTCAGTGCTTGTAAGTTACACTAAAATCCCTAAGGGAGCCAAAATAACTTATTAAAACCTTGCAAATGTTTTTGACTGCTGCATTCTATTATTTTCTATTCCGGTGGTAGCATACAGCCTCTGCTGCTGATGGGCGGAGGAACGCAAACCTCCAGGGCCCATTAGACTTAACTTGTTTACTGCATTGATATCTATATGTTAAATGACAAGAGAGTTCAGGTTATTGAATAATTTAAAATTCAGCTCTAATTGGTGTCATATGACCTGGAAAAGGCCATGGATGACGCCAGGAGCATGCTGTGAAATTCTTATAAATAATTCATAAATTAGATCATTCATTTGCCTGGATGTCTTGTTAAATGCAGAAGTTTGTAAGTAATAACTGATGATATAACACCTGTAAGTATTTAGTTCATATGCTGGAAGGTAATCTACCTTGATGATCTTCTAGCAAAACCTGCCAGAGTATGAGAGTTAATTGCACTAGGGAGAATGCACTACATTTATTTGGGATGGGGCTTTGGCAAGGCGTACCGTGCAGATGTTGCATTACGCATTCTCTATCAGCTAGACAACCATTCTGTGTATGCCCATGTTAAAAATGCAGCTCATCGCTCTTCTGCCCTTATTTCACATGAACTCCAAATGCACTGGGAAATGGTAGTGACCTGCTCTGCTCACAAATAGTATAGTTTTTGAAATATTTATCTAGGTCTTGAACTACTGATTCCTCAGTAAAATAAAGGGCAGAAGTAAAAAATTGAAGTCAGAAGATTGTGATTTTTCGTTTTTATAATGTTGGCAGCACATTGAATGTTAATAGTTAGACCTGATGCTGTCAAGATTAGTATATTTTTCTGTAGTGCAAACAGATCYGGTATAGTTTTGTTTCTGAAAGCAAACATGTTTGCTTAATTTTAGTAGTCAGCCATTGCATTGCTATGTGTATCTAGCATTTTGGCTTAACAGGATTCTGCTTACAGTGACTTCCAAGACTGAACGACCGGACATCTTTAACTCTCGGTACTCATTTTACCTCAGTTTTCTAGGTACGCTCTATTATTGATGACTGCCTTATCAGGCAGCATAAAACCAGTTTGCTGATTTGAAATGAAAGTGTTTTTTAGAAAATATCCACTTGTGTAGCTAGTGAGAAGGGTGGCATATTTATGAGTGCTAGATATATACTTAAAGCTGAGTGCCAGCAAATGCTCACATGCTACTCTGAATACAGGTTTTTGTGCACCTGGCATCCCAGTTCAAACCTTCATAACAAAGAGAAGGAAAAAAAGTGAAGGCAACACAAACAGAGGAGRTGTTCCTCTGCTGTCAGCTAGCAACTATAGATTTACCTTTTTGTGATGTGTTCCTATTTTTATTTACATTTTTTTTTTTTGCTGCACCTGTTCAGGATATGGAGTTCAGTGGATTTTTACAGAAAAAATATGAGCTTATGACTGTCATTTGCATGTTCTTTCTCTGAATTAATACTGCTTGTTTTATTCAGGGGAATGTGGCAATCATAGCTGTACACAATTCCTGCAGAAAATGGTGCTTTATTTCTTGCTTGAAAAATGGTCGGCTAGCCTTCTGAGTTCTCTACTGTATTTATCTTAGCTCCTGATGGAGACAGTTGCTGAACTACTATGTAAGCACTTTGTAATGACCGATAATAGATTTCTTAGGGTAAAGTTTTTAATAAAAGATTATATTCTTAATATTTGGTAGACTTCAGTAGATACTAATTTACTTTAAAAATCTTTACCTTTTTACATTCTTCTTGGTAGAGTCTTATGAACTCTTGGAAAGAGTAGCTCCTTAACACTAGTTATGTATTTCAGATGCTCTTACTGTTTGGAATAGATGGTTCTTAAAATAGAATTTCTGTTGCCCAGATCGCCCGCTCAAGCTGGATCACTAATACCTGCCCTTGATGCTCTTCAGGGCACCTCTGTGTATTATAGTGTCTCATGTATCTGTTCAGAAACTTGCGCTTCATCTGTAAGTATACTCTACCTATGTTTCTCTTCTGGTTGCTGCTTCTGTYCGTTCCTGGCTTCCTTTAGGCTCCCTACTCTGATCTGTACAACGGAGTAGTCTTGAACTTGCACGAGTCCTCGTTCTGTTGCTCCCTCACTAAAAGAAAGACCAAAACTGAAAATCCAGGTAAGAGAACTGCGCACAAGATGCTATCAACAGCAGTTGACAGTAAACTACTGCTGTTTTAGTTCATTGCTGCTTTTTCTGTATTCAAATTCAAGAAATGTAAAGCTTGGTGCCATGGGTTAAACTGTGACAATATAAATGTCTGTAGGAATTTTGCTATTTGCTTTAGTGACACAGTTTCTACCCATGTGTGAGCTGGCCATTGCTTTTGTTCTCAGAGTGCAAGACTTCTTGAGTTAATGCTTTTGGGCTGCTGTTTACGCCTTTTTTGTACATGCAGAGCTACCAGTGCAATCTGTCAGGACCTTGCCTGTGTYGAGTTTGTAGGATCTGATCTGATCTGATCTGCAGTAGTTCAGCCACAGTCCCCTGCAGTGTGAAACCACGTACGCTGGCATCAGTCTGCAGATAGCTCTCCTCTAGCAGTGCTGTGTATTAATGCTGCAGAGCAACATGTAAGTCRTGGTTAAGAAGAATTTGCAGACATTGTAAAGCCACTTGTATAAAAATGCGGCACTGTTTGTAGGGAGTTTTAAGGACCAAATATGTGTTTAGACTTTCTTCTGACTCCCTCAGTAGAAATTACTGGTGTTGCGGTAGATTCCACCAACCTCCCCACGTCTTTCTTTTTCAATCTTTCTAAAAATTGTTTGAACTATTTTTTGATATCTACTTTTTACTGTGCAAGTCTTTCACGTTTGACCAAGTCATATTAACTCCATATGTTGCAAGGAGCAATCAGAATTTGTTTGTTTGTTTGTTTAAGCCTCTGTTAAAGGAAGTTGTATCTTTAAATACCGTACAGCAAGCGCGGAAGAGCTCCACGGAGGGGAAAGCACAGCTGTTCCATCATGGTCCGTCATGGTTTCCATGCGTCCCGTAGGCAGCATCTTTCTCAAGCTCTTCTTATAAAAGTGCCTAATTCCTTATGCTTATGAGTCCTTAGACTCTCAGTAWTAGATGAGTCTCGGTTTTGGGGATTTTTTTTCCTCTTTTCCCTCTCACCTGGCCTACATCTTACAGGTTTGTCAAGGCATGCTCTAGTCTCACGTGATCCTGACTGTAAATGTCAGTCCATTTTCCTGTACTCTCTACYTCCGGTTGTAGTTTTCAATTAGACCTTTAACAGAAAACATAAATAACTTAGGAAGATGTTGGCTCCCTTCTGACTGCCAATGATTAACTTTTCTTTGGGGTTAGACCCTGCAAGAGATAAATGCATATGAAATTGGAACTCAGTATTGTACCTGATAGGACCTCCTTCATCTAAAGGAATATAAAAAACCCCAAAGCCCTTGTCTTCCATGACATTAACGAGAATTTCCCTCCCTACAAACATACTGTAACTGTATGTGTTATATGTGAAATAACATTAAAGTTTCTCTGCCTTGTAGTGAAGTATTTAAATGGCAGTGCCGTTTCTGAGACYATCAGGGCAGATTTAGTGGTAGTCAAGCTCAACAAATGCTAACTGGTACCTCTCTTTTAGGGCCTTCAGGGGCTCCTAATATGGTCTTAGCCATGAAGTTAATTTACAGTTTGGACCTTTATTCTTAAATCTGCTTCTGGTGATTATTTTCTGCCATCTTTGTTCAAGCACTTAGATTTCTTAACATTCTCATGTCTCTACAGTCAACAAAACAAATAACTAAAATAACCTCCCTTCAGTTATTCTATTTTTTGACATTTTTTTTTCTTGTCTGTTTCTGTTTATGGGCTGGAGCAAAATTAAATATATTCTTTCTCTAGACCACCCTAAGCTCTCAGCTCTAACAGGAGCTCCTACCATTATCTTTCTCCAGCATTTGGGAAACTAGCCACCTTGAAACCCTTTTTTATTTTGTTCCTCGTAACAGTATTTTTGCAGAAGCAGGTAAGGTAGGATATGAAGGGTGGAATGTAACCATGGGATTCTCTTACTTTTTCTGCTGGTGATCATCTGTGTGTGTTGTCTAGTTTAGATTACAAGATCTTTGTAACCTTTACTTGTCTAGAAATATTGCAGAAAAGAATGGCACACTACAAATAATAAATAATAAAACTCTGTCTTTTTGGCAGCATGTTGCATTTCTGCTCAGGTGCCCTGCCAGCCYCTCTGACTTTAAAATATTTTAATGTCCTGCACTTTTCACCCAGTCCGTGCACCAGACTTTCCTCAGACATTTAGCGCTGACATTAATGCAAATTCTTCCAACTCATTGGGCCCTTTGGGGCAAAATATAACATCCATTGCTTTCAATCACGTGATAGAGAGGATGTTTTTGTATTCACAAATCTGGAAGTAATAAAATATCAGTATTCAGGTGCTAATCTATATTAATTCACATTCTGTGAAGTCTACAAGAAACTTGTAATTGGGTGTCTTGAAGGGCAGCAGAGTATATTTGATATTTTGTTTATTTATAAAAATGTATTTAAATAATACATACAAACACTGCATGGATTTGGATTACATCTCTCTYCTAATCCTTGCTGAGTGCTTGCTTGCATTCTTAAGTTCTAGGGTTTTGGGGCTTCCTGAATGCCTTCCACTACATGTRTACGATACCTGATCTATTATAAGCACTGCCAGAGCGCAAATAATATTTTTCTGCCCATTAATGGTCAGTGCTGCTAAGGTAGTTTAGTTGTCTTTAAGAAACAATTCTCTCAAAAGTCTCAAAGGCTGCAAGAGTTTAAATTCAATGTTATTGAAATTAATGCACAGATCTAGAAACAGGAAAGTGAGTGCCTGAATCACTGCTGTTCTGATGTGCATAACAACTCAAATGCTTAACTGTCTAGATGAACCATAGTGCAAAGATACTCGAGGATGTAAGTAGGATTTTGATATCTGTTACATATCCACAAGTATAACAAAACCACTAAAATTTGCTTGCTGGATTGACAAATGTGAATTACAGTTACTTGCTTTCTTCGGAATTTTATCAGAGTGTAATCACTTGCCCAGCTTAATTGAAAAATCACTTACGTTTATAGCTGAATTTAAACATGTTTTGTATTTAAATGACAGCTTTTGATGTACAACCATTTTTTACAGAAAGTAGTTCGTTTTTATCTGTGTTTCTGTAAAGATATTTCAAAAACTCTCATCAAATTTCCAGCGGTAAGTAATATCCCATTCAGTGCAAGGTGAAATGTTTTACATCARATCTCCTGCTGTGTAATGGCCAATCAAAGAGTATTTATAGTGGCTGAATGGATTTTTTGGCTCAGTATTCAAAATTAAACATTTTCAAACATTAACATTTAATGTTTTTTGCTACTCTTCAAGTTGATTTTATGTAACCCTAGATGCTCACAACTACTTGATACTCTGAAGCAACTCATTTTATGCTGAGGATCCTGCAGGCAGTAGTTTTACATTTATTGCGCTTGTGTAGATGGAATGAAATGTAGATTTGATAGCAGACTCGTGTCTGTCTTTTGATAAACATATTCTCAAGTTGGGCTGTATGTCCATCAGCATGATGCAGCAAGTCTAATTCTGAAAGAACATGTTTACCCCTGAAATTCGTGAGCAGGGATGTATGTTTTTTAACCCACAAGAAATTGTTTCTCTTCTTGCAGGTATCCTGTAAGAAGAGCTCATGCCAACAACTGTCTTTGGAGCTCGATGGTTCCTACTTAGGTGTGAGAGGACCTCAAACTTTTTATAAGAACAGTAGTGCATCAAAGGCTGGAAGCCCGGGCCATGTTGCATTGTCCCAGCCTTGCAGAAATAATCGTGATTATGGGACTGAAATCCATCACAACCATCGAGAGCATCTCAAGGCATGTCCAATAGAAAATGGCTTGCACCGAAAGTGTAATAATATGATTTCCTCAAGCAAGCAGAGGAGCCCTCACCATATAAAACCAGCTCAGCAGATGGAACAGAAAGGAAATGAATTGCAGAGCGTATGCCATCAGCAAATGAGTCACTGTTGTGCCTTTAGGCACGTAGGAAGCCCAGGTAGCATGCAAGAGAGCCACCATGTCAGCCAGGTACTTGGAAGACATTCTGGACCAGTTCAYGGAATCTGTGATTACTCTAGGCTCTCACGAGTTTCTCGGCTAAATGACAGCATGGATGCTGGGTCTAAAGAAACAGAGGAAGCTAAAAGGCTATCTGAAGAAAGAAGGCAGCAGCTTCTTCTGCAGAAAATGGAGCTAGAAATTGAAAAGGAGCGTCTCCAACATTTGTTGGCTAAGCAAGAAGCAAAACTACTTCTAAAACAACAGCAACTGCATCAGTCCCGTATGGATTATAACAGGTGATTTTTGAGATTGATAGTAGTTTAAAAAAATGTAAAACTTCTAATAAAGCTGTAGACATTGGCAGTAGTTAAAATGGGAGAATGGAACAGAAATTCATTCTAATAATGATTTAGAGGAGAGGATACTTTTTAGTATATTAGAATATACTGTTGGGAAACAGCAGGACAACTGTGGAAAGCAGCAGAGGAAAACAGTATGTGGTGGAAAAAATGGTAACAGAAAAGAGTGCTAAAAGACTAGGTAAGAAAAGAAGAGAAGTAGAAAAAAATGAGAGACTAATATTAGTGCAGGCACTTTTTTAAGGAATATGGACATTAGACAAGCACTGTGAGCATGGATGATGGAGACGTGGCATTTCCTCTCCTTTTCTTTGAGAGGTCAGTTCTGAAGTGGTGCACCTTTCTGTGAGGGCCTGGGAGAACTGTGTTTTACAGAAACAGGTCGTTCTGTATAGAAAAAGAAGGGACCCCTGTGAAGCATCTTTGCTGTTACATTTGTGCAAGAGAATGCCAAGACTGAGGCACAACACACTTAAAACAAGGARGGGGAAAGGCAGTAGCCATAGAAATACAGACTTTGGCTTGAAAGGCTGTCAGGCTTCTTGCAGAAGTTGAGAAACAGCTTCTTGGAAATGTAAATGGTGACTGGTGATAGAGAGGAACTGATTTATTGTGTCATGTTACGTAGGCTGGAAAGGAAGAGTGAAAGGGAGTACGTTAAAGCCGCAGAAGGAAAAATTGTGTTAGCCAGTGTAACTCMACTGAGTACAAGGGTTTCAACATTAGGAAGGGGAAGCAAAGGGGAAAATATAGCAGTCTTTTAGGAGAAGCAGTAGGAGGTTTTCAAAAGAATGCTGATTTAGATACTATTTTAATATGGTAACTGCTTACAGCATCCCACAAGAGTCTGCATTACGTGACCCACTTCCTACATGCACATATTATAACCACCACGGAGGCATATCTGTCGCTTTTGCTTCTTGATCCCAGCCCTCTGGTTCCTTTCCAAATTCCAAAAAAGAATGTTGMAATTGGGGTGGTCTTTAATTTGTCGTGTTGGGCTGTGTCTCACACAGGAAAGAGTGCGTTTATTTAGCGTTTAAAATGCCTGTTCTATCAGAGATGATCATAATTGCGTATGTTGAAAATGGCTGAGGTCGCAAACAAAGGATTATGACTTCAGGTGATAAATAAGCAGGAACAGATGGATTCTTAATCATCAAATACCTTAATTCTATGCATGTGTCCCTCTAACGAAAAACAAGTAGAATGTGAAGGACATACAGGCTGAGCTGCTTTTTTTATTTATTTTTATTTTATGGATAATTTTCAGCTGTCTGTGAGGCATCATCTGCCCCCCAAAAAAGGGACATTAAGTATCTCTGTAATGACATTCCTATAATGTCATTGTGCCTATTTTAGCTAGCTTTTTTGCTGAAAAACTGCATATTTTAAAGAGCTGCAGTTACTTTAAAAAATGCTTTGAAAGGAAATCATATGTGATCACTCTGAGAGCTCAAAGTATGTTTGTGACCTCTTTCTAGAGGTGTGAGTACCTGCATGTTGGCCATGTTCTTTCCAAGAAAATCAACTAAAATATAATATGCTTGCTCTTAAAAAAAAAAATCTTTTTAGAAATAGATATTTGATATTTACAGGTGGATCTCTTAAACATCAGAGTTCTGTTTCAGTTCTAGCCATAGGATAATTTTATGTCCTGCCGGCAATAAAAATTTGTTTAGCTAAGCTCAAATACCTTTTGCTTCTCTGTCAGGAGGCTTTAACCTGTTCATCTGTTATCATCATGGCAGTTAAAAACAAAACCACAAAATGAGAACAACAAAAATACACTTTCCAAAACTAAGACTGTTTATTTTTGCATGTCCTTTTGCATGGATAGAGTGCTGTTTAAGGTCCAGTATGGGTTCCTGAAAGTATTGTCATTGAAACACAAGAAAGAAGTCTGACCATTTGCGGTTATTGGCTATTAACTTTTCTATTTTRGCAAGAATATGAATTTATCCTTTTTTGGCCACAGTGCATCATAACTGCATTGTAATTCCCTACATTTCMCTATTTAACCTCAAGTGAGCGTAGAACTTTGGTTGCTGTTTCTCTGCCTGTGACATAGCTACTCARCTGTCAAAAAAAGTGTGTGCAGGGAAAGGAGCAGTTCAGTGACTCCTACTGATGACAACCTACCAGAATAAATAAGAATTCTAGAAATGGCAAAATAGTCTTTCTTATTAATGAGGATGCATCTAGGTGAGTCCTAGAAACAGGATTTTTATGCAGATAAAAAGATTTTATTGTCTTCACTGGAGAAAAAGAAAGAAAAAGATGTAGTTATCCTTTAAAATGGAGTATCATCTGTAGGCCCATAGTTTCAGGAGGCAGACCCATCTCCTACGTTTTGTGCAGCTTTCATGATGCCTTTGAGCTCAGGTACTGCTAGAGCTGTAAGCTGAGCCAAACAGGAATGTTTGTTATTGGATGCTGTGACAATGTACTCAAGGAGCAGCTCTTTTGAAACTAGTAAATTAAATTCTTCTAATCTTTTTTCCTAATGGTAACCCTCAGAAGCAAGGCATTTGAGCACAAGTCAYCTTTCCAAAAGACAAGTACTTCTGAAAACATGAGAACAGTTGTGAAAGTTTCTGCATTTAACATGATTAAATGCYCTGCATCTGGCCAAACAACTTACCAATTCATGGTGAGTTCCCAGTATGATGATTTCATCAGCTGCAAAACCAGTAACTCTGCTTTTCCAGGTTGAGAGGGCAAGTACCTAGTTCAGAAGATGTTCCCATTGGTGAAGCACAGGGAGAACTTGGTCTGATGATGAATGGCACCAACATGGGACTAAGGTAATGTCTCTCTTCACTTTTAAGTATTTCACTTTGTCAGTGTATCATCTTGACTCTCAGTCAAATATTGATTGCCCAGTCTATGTCTTTGTTTGCTTTTTCCCCCTGAGGAAAGATAAAATTACTTGGCTCTAGGGTTTTGTGTGTCAAGTGCTGAACTATTATTACTCAAGTTTGGGGGGTTTACTTCATGTGGTGGTCTCCAATTTTGTTTGGCATCTTGTAAGGATGCTGCCCTAGCTCAGTGCAAAGTGGATTTTTCACAAAATCTTGATATTCTGTTCTTGCTTGTTATTTTTCATTTAAGATAACAATGTTGCTTTAGTCTTCCTTTGGATCTGAGGTAACAAATATATTGACCTTTAACTMGTAGATAAGAAATGATTACAAAGAAGTTTCCAATGAAGGTTTGTTACAAATCTCTTCCTTTAGATGTAAAAATCTTTTGCCACTGGTGAGTTATTTATTTTTTTAAAATGCTGTATTGCACCTGTGTTTCAATGTAATCAGAGTAAACTGTCACTGAAATAACTGGGAAATAACTGAGTTAAGCTAATATTTAGCTCTTTGTCTCAGTTTTGTATGATATTTAAAACTCTTATATGAACATATTATGTTTTTATTATTATTATTATACCTTGTTGTGTTTCCTGTTACTACTGAAAGAAGATGCTGGCATATTAGAAAAGCAGCAAATGAAAAATGTGGATTATAGATATTTTTCCTTTCTTTCTGGAAAAAGTTACAAATTCTTATTTTTTGTTTTAACTGTGTTGACTCAATTATCCCATTTAGTGAAAAAGAAGAGCAGTTGTCCTTTGAACGGCCCCTTCCTAAAGGACAAGAGGAGGCTTTACAATAATGAGCTCTTCTTTCCACTTCTGGTATGAGAATACTGGAAGAATTGTTAATTTATTTATAAACTAAGGGTCAAATGGTGCCTTTATTTTTCTTTTTAACCTCAATTGATATTGATTTTGTTTGATTGGTTTTTTTGAAATCCCTCTTCACTGAAAAGGGAAAAGTCGTCTTTCTCCAGATCAACACAAGTTGCTAGCTTCCTTGGAAGCTTGCTGCTTATCTAGGTGCTTTGCTGCTGTGCAGCACTCATATTCCTCACTGTATTCTGCCTTGTTTTGTTTTSTTTTCACACAGACTACAGTGATCAAAGTGCGATCACTATAAGAAAAGAGATGCAGTGTCTTTATTTGTTTAACATACAGTAGCGTTGAGCTCCTTAGAGGGAAAAATGTAACCTGGAACATCTGTAGGGCTTCTTGGTGACAGTTTGCCAAAAACCTGCAAAAAAACTATGTAGCCTAGGAGGGAAAATTAAGAAAACCTGTGCCGTTTACAAAATGAGAGTTCCAGATTTTAAAAGGTTCCCCACCCTCTCTTCATTCCCCTGGTTAAACTTACTGTAATTTTTCAAAGTTAGTATGCATTTTTGTAGTCTCAAGTTGCCATGCCAGCTGGTTCCAAAGTTTGCCAGCAAAGCACTTGGAACAGGAAGTATTTTTTCCTGTATGCTGCCTTCAGTTTTGCAAAGGTTACCAGATGAATGCTCCCTAAATAATTTACTCTAATGTAAGGCTGAAAGAGGCAAAGGAAGACAAGTCCATTTGTCTCTCTTATGCATTTGAATATGTAAGCAATGTTTTCCTCAGTATAGAGAGAGGGTGTGCAAGTGTGAGGCTAGGGCTGAGTAAGGGTGAAGGGATGGTAGGAATATATCTTCTTTTGAGCAATCTCTCTCTCTCTCTCTCTCTCTTTTTTCTTCCACATTGACCTTCTGAAGGGTGCTTTTTACAGCAAATGATATCAGAAGCATAGTGGAAAATCAGCCCTCTCTGACTTCATACCTGGGAGCTCCTCAAGCAAACCTCACAGCACGACATTTGATTTCAATCTTCGAATAAGCAAAACTTAGTTTAGAAATATCCTAGAGTTTTAAAGGAAATGGTGAAAGTCCTTTAAAATGTTAAACTTGCTGAAGTGAAATACTGGAGTTTAGAAGTAAAATAAATAATATAATCAAGAACTGAAAAACATAGGTCTTTTTTATAATTAACAGCTCATTTTGAGTTAATTATCTACAATTACGAAAATCTAATTGCGATTTATTCGCTACTGTCTSTGGGAAAAATTGTAGGCAAGGGAATGTGCATCACTGGCAGGCATAAATGCTATAGGATGGGTACAAATAATAGAGGAGCCCTTAATGAAAAACAAAAAGCAAATAGGAGTGTGCAGCTGTGCCAGGCTATTGAAAGGTAATTGTAGTCAGAAATGAGATATGTACTTTAAAAGGCATCTTGTCATCTCCTGTAGGGATTAATTTTTCCCTACTTGCAAAAAAAAAAATCGATGAACAAATACAGAGCAGATTTTGATCTTTGTTTCTGTTTTTGGTCATAAGGAGCCAGTTTGTGAAAGGGAAAACTTTTACCTGGGGGAATGCTTCAAATTATAGCCAGCTTTGCCAATGGATGGCTGTTTGTTTTCTGTGCGTCATTGTCAAAATCAACAGCTTGGATTGTCCTCGTGTTGGATTTGTCCCTGCCCTGCTGGCTGTGGGGAAGGAGGAGCTGGCTTGGGAAGGGCTTGCACCTTTGTGTGCAGCTGGGCCAGCACTGGGGACCTGCAGGGGTAGGACCTTCAGGCACAAGATCACTGATTCTCTAAGATGCAACAGTCGGAGCAGGTTTTGAGGATGGCTTTCAGCAGCATGGAGCACTCAGTGAGCCCACAGCAGATTTTCAGCAATGGAGATAGTAACATGTACAATTAATGGCAAGGTGTCTGGTTGTCTGTATAATTTATTTTCAAGCCTTCCTCATTGTGCAAGGTGCTTTAAAATATTCAAAATAAAAACATAACCTGATGCGTTTGTTTAGCATAAAATGGCCTTTTACAAAGCGCTTTCCATCTCCTAGACGCAGATGCTTGGTACACGCTGAAGTACCCACTCCATGTGTATTCAGTAGGATCAATATACCCGGCACCTGCTTTTGTGTGTGCTCCTGACGTCTGCATCTGGGAGAGGAATTTTAAAACAACCCGCTCTTTTCTCCTTTATTTAATCTTGCCTTTGAATCTGAATGTTGTGTATCATGGAAATAAGACGTATTTAATAGCACTAACTAGCGAAGGTACAGCTTGCTGCTTTATAAGTACCCCTCCTTGGATAGTATTGTGTGCCTAAATCTTAGTCTGTAGAGCTCCCAGCTTATCCAATTCTCAGGTTTCCTGTACAACTCTGCTGGTACAGCTTTTTAGTGCTTTCTCTCTAACGTGCATCCCTTCCTTGGATTTCACACAATGCTGCCACTACATCTCCCCGCGATCCTGTGCAAGGAACTGTTGGATACAACAAGTAGCGATTGGGTTTATTGTTATCTAGAGGCATTCTTACACAGATAGTGTATACTGCCTGCTTAAAGGATTTCTTTCCTGGATTAATTTGCCACCTTTCAATTAATTTAAAGCTTTTTATGGTTGTGCGCTTCATTCTATATCACAAGTTTGTATTTTTTTTTCCTGCTTATATTTTTAGTTTGTTGAGAATATTGAAAACAGAATTTGGTAGCACTTTCCCTCTATTTGAATGTTCATTGCTATGGTGATAGTTCCAGGAGGGAATGCTATCAGGAGTCTTTTAGAAGATTTTATGTTTATGGTGTAATTGTTTTTATTATCTTGTAAGAGAAGGTGACAATTATCTTTTGCTTCTTGTTCAACACTTTCTTATGCTCATAGTTTTTCTGAGGCTTGTTAGACATACAGGCATCTTTCTGTGGTAGAGTGCAAGCATTCTTCTGCTTTTGTGTCCAAATACCCAACACAATTAAATATAAATGCAGAAGAATGCAGCCTTGCAGCTCCCCCTGCTGTTCCAGGCCCATGCCATTTATTTCACACAATTCCCCTCCCACTCACCACCACCTAGTTTAAAAATACAATAAAAATCACATGCAGTCTCACAGTTCTGCCACCTTGGACCTCACTTGCACTGTCCCTGCTATTCCAGAGTCTAAAGGGAAACTGGTATTCACAAGCCGGCAACAGCAGTACCCATTTTGTTGCGTATTTGGAGGGTTTTTGTCAGTTCTTCTCAGCGGTGGCATGCGTCACCTCCTGTCATCCATGTCCCGAGCCTCTGGAGCAGAAACCGTCACCAGGGACAGATTTTGCTTTTTGCCTGAGACCTCCCAAACTTCGGTTCATCTGCGAGTTCTCCTTGGTCTTTAGAGGTGTATCTAACCTTATGTAGTGCTCAGGCAACTTTTATGAATTTATTGAATACAGTTTGGGATTTTTTTTTCATCCCTTCACTGTTTTGAAGTTTGGCAGACTGGCACATTAAAACGGACTGGAATCAACTGTGCTTTGCAAATGGCTCATAAAATCTGTATATCTGGAAACTGCTTACCCACTTGTTAGTGTTCCTTTTAACACTCAAGTTCCTTTTCTGTGCCAGAGTATTTTATGTTRAAGTTTGTATCATTTTTAGATGGGATATTTGCAGAGCGAACACTTGTTTGACCAGTAAAAAAGTGCTTACAGATCTGCCAAAAGTGCAAATGCGGCATTAGTTGCAGATAGGAATTTTTCTTTTGCTCGTGGAGTAGTCTGGATATATATAGCCACAGCATCTCTCCAAACAGATGGCTGTTGTA
Source organism: Rhea americana (assembly GCF_003343005.1). NCBI lineage: Eukaryota > Metazoa > Chordata > Aves > Rheiformes > Rheidae > Rhea > Rhea americana. Next base: position 417,634 of record NW_028186901.1, read on the forward strand.
GTCTATTGTGACATAACAGGAGAGTATATGCAGAATTAGATATACATTTTGGCTTCATTAGTGCCACATGCAGACTCTGAAGGTAATAGGTTTTCTTGTTCAGGCTGAAGGATTTTGTTCCGACATGATAACTAAAAGCTTACTGCGAGATGGGAGGGCAGGAGGGAATTAGTAGTTTTTTCTTTCTCTTTCTCTCTCTCTCTTTTTCTTTTTTTAGGTGTGTTTGGGATTATRTATATATATTTTTAAGGCAGACAGTGATCCTTGTTGGAGTGGAGAGTGAGGAGTTCATTTCTCCTGACCTGGCTGCTTCACTAATCTCATTTTCAGGTTTACTGTGAACTGTGAGAGGGTTTTGAAGATGTGTCTCTTTCATTTACCTGAATTATGCTGATTCTGTTCCCATGATGATATATGCTGCAAACAGTAGTGTTGCATCATTACCGTTATAGTGCAAAGTAACCTTGAGCATGAAACCTATTAACAGACTTTAGGCAAAAGATCCAAGTGCAAGCTACCATAAGTAGTTTTAATAGACAGATGGAGCTCATTTGTAGGTGAGGTCTCCAAAAAAGCATGGGAATTCTGGTGTTAGAAAAGCTTCTAAGCGGAGGACGGAATCACTGGCAAGAGGCTCACTAAAATGTGAGTACTTTGATATTTTCGCAAAACTTGCATTTCCTGCAAGTCTTCTGCAATGGTTATTGTTCTGTTGTATCACATATCACAACTGAAAATGCTTGGAGATTTTTTTTCCTTGCTTTGAAATATTTAAAATTCATACATCTCCTGAAGGAGTTTGTTCCTTGCCAACACTTGCAGACAGTGAGAGACATTTTTGCAAGTCATTTGCAGATGCCTCCTTTACAGGAAAATGTAGACACTGTTAGTTTATTGCCTGAATTGAATTTTGAAAACCTGAATTCTATTTTTATAAATTGGAGTGGATTACTTTTTCAGACATGTCACATTGTTGCTTTTTATTTTTAAATATAATCTTGGATGAAGAGAAAATGATGTTTAATCTATATATTTGTATGTCCCAGAAATTTGTGAGTTGGAAAAGTCGAGAAAAATCTTCTGAAACAAAACGTTCGGGAAAGTAGTTTTAAATTAGGAGAATTTAAACCCRCCCGCACATCTTTCACGCCATTTAAAAGCTTATACGAGAACCGATAGGGCAGGACTAAGAACAAAAGCTWTTGGTGTTACAAAGTTGAGCAAGAAATCCTCTGTACCCCGCTGTTCTGGCCATGATTRCAACTGCACTAAGCTAAACCCACTCCCCCATCCTTCTTGTGACCTTGGCTGTGCTTCAGCAAACAGCAAGCTGAAGCAAAAGGCAAACTTCAGTAAATATTAGATTCTGTCACTTGAAGATATTCAGGCTACATATAAAGATAACGACAGCTGTGCTCGCTCGCTCTCTTTCTTGTTCTCGCTTTCTCTGAGGTGGACTTTGTCCATTTGCAACTGAATTGCTCTGACACARCTTTCCAGGTTGTACCAGTATATTGTAACTGAACTCCATGGCTTTGCCTGGGCACTGAGGTTTTGCAGAACTAACTGTTACATTTGTAACGGTGCTAATTTTTAAGAGCCACACAGAGAAAATTTTAGATTCAGCCTGGCTGATTTGTTCTTTGTGATGCTCCTGTGGTGAGGAGGATTGATTTTTGTGTTTCTTTTGATATTTGGCTTCCTTTCCTCTGGTACTCATGCTTCAGGCCTTAATCCTTTAACCTTGAATCTGAGCATCAAGACTTCAGGAGGGATCAGGCCTTTTGATGGAGAGAGTAGGTCCTTTGTTGTACCAAATGGTTGGGAGTGGTATAAAGCAAGACAGATCTCCAGACAGTATRTATTTCTCTGTTGTGTTAAAAGACTATAAACACAGGATGGGTTTAGTGGGGATTATAAATAATCTAGAGGAAGGTGGGGTATTAGAAGCAATGGAAAAGAGTTAATGACTTTTTCTTTAACATTTCACCAATAACCAGTCTATCATGACAGATGTGTATTGGGTTGCCAAATKCTATAGTCTGATTTGGGTAACGGTTCAAAGCTCAGCATGTCGTGGAAATGGCAATGAGGTCCCTGATGGAACAGGGGAAAAAAGCTTTTCAGCTTCTCAAAGGGCAGTATTTGTGGAAGCAGATGCTAGCTTGCCCTACCCAGCATAAAGAACAGTTCGTCGGGCAGCCRGGAGAGTTCGTACTGCCGGATTTTTATAGGATCATTAATTATATGTTTTAAGGCAGCTAAGCATGGCATTCTTAACTCGATGAATTCCATTATGAATGGCCTTTTCATATTCTTCATCTCATTATATTAAATGTGTGTGACCTAAAGTTTAGCTAAAGTTATTGTTCAGGTTAACTTTCATTTAGTGGTTGCCCTAATTTTAGAAACAGTATGATCTTTTGATTTTTATGGAGAGACAGGAGTTTTTTTAATGCGTGTTTTTGCAGCACTATTTTAGATAATTTCTTTTGGAACTAGGTATGAACTTCTGTGAGGTGGCAGGGAAGGGATTTAGTCATTCCTTGATTTGCCCAAAGATTTCTGTACCCATATCCCTGGATGACAACATCCCGTTACACGGATTTGGCTATCATCTCTGCCAATAACTCTTAAACCCTCTGCTCTGTTCCGTCTAGTCTTGCATATCTGACTGCCTCCGTGACACATAATCCTACTTGTTTTGCCTTCAGATCATTCCTAATCTGGCCAAAACAGAACTCCTTACTTTTTCTTCTGACTCTCTGATTTTGATAACACCACATCCTCTCTGTCACTCAGACTTGTAACCTCAGGGTCATTCTGCTACAGGCATATCTAGGAGCTGCAATAGTTGTCAGCAGTCTTTCTGCTTTGCAGAAAAAGCATAGCTTTATTGCATCAATGGTTAAAACACTATCCCTTATTCCGATCCTTCATCTTGCCCCTTGACTACTGTAAAATCTTTTCTGGCTGCTCAATACTCAGTCCCCTCCCTCAAAATAAACTACTGAAATCAGTATTTTTGTTGTTTTTTCAGAACCTGTCACTGTTGCTTCTTTGAAAACCTACTTCAGAGCTTCTCATCTACAGTATCAGTCTGTACGACGCTGCAAAAAATCTACACTGCTGTTTCTCATTTTATTTCYTCTGCCACTCTTCTCTGCTTCTTCGGTTACATGAGACTTAACATTTTCTTGGGTGTTACCTGTACTTTTGGCATCTACTTCTACCACATTCCCTAATTCTCTTTGACTTTTGGAACGACAGAGTCATTTCATGGCTCTCTGTAACTAAATCTTTCCTCTTTCACATCTTACCTCTACAAGGCTCTCTTTTCAGCAGAATTTACACTTTTTTTCCTCCTCACCCCTAATCCTAATTTGCTGAGTTTCTGACAGAAAGGAATGGTGCTCTCTAGCACTGTGAACTAGTCCTGCTCTTTCCCCTAACCAAAAGGATGGTCTCTKCTTAGTGTGTCCCCCTAACATTTGAATTGTATTCTAAAGATATCACCAGTAGCCTAAGGAGATTAGTATTGTAATTTAACTGAAGTAACAAGTCATCAGCTCTTCCATATGGAAAAGTTTACATATGGTTTCTAACACACTTAAGAGGTTAACCTGAAACAATATGCAAGTAACTTCAGCCTTCTGTCAGGCTTCATCTCTTTATGTAATTGCAGTCCCTTCTGTTGGATCTGAGTGTAGTTAATCTAGTTAATCTTTTTTTCTTTTTTTTTTTTTTAAAAAAAAAAAAAAAACAAACCCTTTGGATTCCCATAATCTGCACCTACATCTTGCATCTTGTTCAGAAAGTAGTTTTCGAGAGAAGGGCTAAATTTATATAGCACCTATATATTCAGTAAAAAGACACATATCATAAGGCACTGGTGGTTGCTGTTCTGAACAGGTATTTCCAGATTTTAACAAACCTATGCAAAGACAGACTTCCAAGACCTAAGCTCAGTTCATTTCTGTTGCCTGGTAAAATATAATTGCCTTTTATTTGCCAGCTGTTGCTATAACTAACACAGCCAAAGACATTTGTGTCTGGCCTAACAAAGTAAAGTTTAAGTTTTGTGAGCAGGGAAACTGTGGGCCAGKGCCTGCACGGAACCCACAACTTCACAAAGCCTCTGGCGATGACTTTTTTTTTCTCTTTGCTTGATATTGGACATTAATGTCTGATAATGTGTGTTTCACTAAATGGTTTTAAAAGAGATGTTTACCTTTAATCAATGGAATAGTTCCTGTCCAATTTGAATTTTATTATGCCTTTTTTCCTGAATATAGGAACAGAARAAAGTGTAACATGTTCTATAAACATCTTGATTGAATTAGTGTTTTGTGATGCTGTCACGTTCACATAAAATTCTTGCATCAAAAGGAAATCTTTGGTGTGTTTTTGTGCAAGACACAGGCCAAGATTTTAGCGTTGTAAGCCTTCAGATAGGCATCTATGTCTGTATTTAAATACTTACAATAAGTGGCTGATTTTTCAGTCATAGCCATCAAGAAAACTCTATGAAATAAGTAGCTTTATTGGATTAAAGGCAACTGAAGTTGCCAAAAGTTAATTTTTTAATATTACCAAGAACTACCTTGTCAAATCTACATCTGCTGGGTATGGTAATCCACCAATCTAAGTGTACTTTGAGGTCTTCTCTATTTACTTCTTTAGGCTGTAACAATTTTTTTTTAAAACAGATCAATAAACAATCTCAGTATTTTCATTTTACTAAGGAATATAATAAAGATGACTACTAGTGTAGTAGTACATCATTAATATACTACTAAATGATAGAATGACTCTGTCCCACAGATGTAATTTAATCATAAAAAATGGCTAGAGAAGTTCAAAGATGCATCAGAATGGGTGTTTCCAATAGAAATGGGATAGTATATAATACCATTTGATAGTATTCTGATGTGAAGGCATTTGGGATGTCTTCATAGTATAGCTTCAAAGCATAGCATATAGCTATGGAGTATAGCACAGAGTAAAGCATACAGCTTTAGACTCTCCAGATAGCAGATTTGCTGGTTCCAAGATCTGTAAGACTACAGTGCTGACAGACTTGTAACAATGAAGAACAGTAATAATCTATAGTTAAAATGCTTAATTCAATCATCATGTGGTACAGATAAAGTAGAAAAAGGAGACAGATTTTTGATTGGAAAAGATGGGTCTTGTAAGTGTGCTGCTGTGTTAGCTCAGTGGTAATGGTTCCTATTCACTAGAATACTCAGATTCAAGGACAGCTGCTTCRTAAGAACCGCAAAGATAAAAACTCTAATTGTTTATTATGGGATTTGATGCATTTATGAAAGATTTTTGCTTGCAACATGTTCCCTGTGATATCAGAAGAATAGTCAGTGAGCCAGGAGTTCACCTCAAGATTCCTAAGAGCTAATGTGTTTGCTGAGGTTGTTCATTTTCGTTGCTGTCAATGTGAGAAGCTTTTAACTTTCTGTTCTTCCATCTCCTCACTTAGAAAGTGGGAATGAGAGTTTATCATGCCAGTATCCTGAATATTGAAAGTTAGCATCTATGAAGTGCAACTTGCTCGACGAACAGAAGCAGCTCTCAGCCAAACAGGAGTGATTCTGGATAAGGCACCAAGACAGGCTCATTTCTCTGAAGAGCATGTGATCCTTCTCCTGAAGGAGCGTTATGCAGTTTGATCTACTGGAGAAGTTTGGGTTTAGTTCAAAAACTTTGCCCTAAACAGAGATTTGCATCATTTTCTTGTGCTACTTTCACTGGTGGCAGGCAGGCAGGCTTTTCAGATGCACAGACAGTGTTTTGAAAGATTGTTTTTATACCTATGACTTGACATTTACATGACTTTCTTTTGTGAAGGCTGACAGCACTGCTTGCTGCAACGACAGCTGCTCCACGCTGCTCTGCAAGAAAGGCCAAACACACAATCACAGCATTTTGTCCTGCTAAAGCTTTGCCAGTCCGCTTTTTGTGGTCGTTCCTGTATGACTGCCTGAAAAGCTTGATGTTGGATTTTTCTGTAGATTCAGAGGAAAAGAGAGAAAGTAATCAGAGCTCATTTCAGCTGTTTATTAGGAAAACTCTTTAACATACATGGGAAAGGTGCTGGTGGGCAGTTGACATATAACTAACTTAAASTGGAATGAGGACAAGGCTTCAAAGAAAAGACATGAAGATAATTTTAGGCAGAATTTAACTTATTACTTGCTACAAATGGACCTTTAACTGCATATATTAAATGAAATAGCAACTTCATTGAAGATAAAGGCAATATTTTGATTGATTCAGTGAGGCCAGAGTTTCACCTATGGCTCATATGATCTAATAGGTCATTGCTAATTAAGGGCGTATGTGCCCTCAGTTCTCACTGCTGGAATTAAATGCTCTGAGCACCACTCACTGAGGGAATGGGGAAGGAACTGGTCTCTTTGAAAGAGTGGTCCGGAGGGCCTGTGCTATGGATACACTGCTAGAGCACAATATATGAAAAAGCTTTTAGTGTAGCTGCCTGTGTAACTTCTCCAAGATGAGAGAGAAGTGAAACAAATACAGCGGATCCAAGAGAGACAATTCAACAGAAAGGAAAAACAGAGTGAATATATCAGGTCAGATAAAACTGATACAGGCATATATGTTACTGAATTACGGGACAGTGAGCCTAAAAAAGACTGTAAGAACTGAAAGCTCTACATCACTCCTTRGAAATATATTGTGTGCACATTGACAAGTAGATTGTAGGCAATCACTGTCTACATATGATTTCTGTAAGGAAAAAGAAATCCCTTCATTACAGGCAGGTTTGATAATATTTTTATTTCGGTTATAAAAGTCTCATTGTCTACTGAGATGTTTTGCATCTGTCCCTGCCCTCCTACCTTTTACGTAGAAAAATACATGAGAAAGGAGATGAGCTCTGTCCTGAAGATCTCAAAACTATAAATGAAAACATGTTCTCTAGAAAGGAAAGCAGCTGTCTCTTATTAACATGCACTGGATCCCACCAGTGTCATTAACATGCTGATGCATCTAACATAAGCCTCAAAATGCCAGGTTTCATAATTGGGCCACAAAATCTCACTCTAGGYCTGAAAATGGCCTTCAAGGTCTGTATTGGAATAGGATATTTCCCCTGCTTTTTAAAGGAGGGGAAAAATATTAAGCTTGATTTCTTCTTTTTTTCAAACATTCTTTATTTCTATATTAAATAGGCTTTCAAATTTTAATAGTGTGTTTTGAGCACTGTTAATCTGCTGACAGGAACAGATTGCTTTTGTCATAAGGAATGCAAGGGTGATCATGTTCAGTGATGGGAGATGGCCCTGAAGTTCATTTCATGCATTTCTTTTTTGCCTGCAACACTCTGCCTCTGTTACAGTGGGACGGCTGAGTAAAGCTGGGTTGTGCACCCCCATAACAGCCCTACAAAAGCAGCAGTAAGTGGACCAATCTCCCTCCTCTCCCATGTGCTGCTCCRGTTTTTAACATCTCAATGTGTTTCTCCCCTACTCTGATAGAAAGAAGGGGCAGGATATGTTGCCTTGGAGGAGGATTCCAGGTTGTGGGTGAAGATGTACTAAGGAGGGTCTTCTCCTSTAACTCTGTTGTCAAGGGTTTTTTCACAATTAGCTTTAAGCAGATCTAATGTGGAACATGCACCACCTTTAGGTGTCTCCTTTTGTTGGTGAGTTGAGCGATTGGAAGTTGTTCTGGTTTTCTTCCATGTCTGTTCACCTGCTGTTTTGGGGCCCAGGTTCTTTACCGGATCACCTTTCATCCTCTCTTTACTTCTGTTCCCAGGCGTGGATGATGGTAATCACATTTCCTCACCTCATGAGTTCTCAGAAAAAAAAAACCCGTGAAAACTCTGAGATACTTAGATATTTTGGAAGTAGAGGGTTACATGGATTAGAGTTACACCTGATAGGGTGTACCCCAGCGAAGGCCTGAGAAAAGGAGTGTTTGCRCAGGAGACCAATGAACTTGCTTCCTAGAGCCACTCGTCCAAACTCTACAGATCTTCTTTTCTGTCTGTGTCAACTTCACAGACAGTTGCACTTTGGAACTGGTAGTGTTCAAATGTGCAGTTTGGTAACTTGATTTGAACTGACCTAAATTTGGACCCCTATTATGTATTGGCACTTCCTTCTATGTCCAGCATTTGTGATACTGCTGCTTTACACTGAGCTGGGTCTGAAAACTGATCTGGCTTAAAACTCTCCTGGCCAAAAGGAGAGAAAAAAAAGAATAATTTTCAACCAGCTTGTCAAACCACACCTGAAATGGCAATAGGGGTTCCAGCTACAAAAACATATTGCTTAGGTTGCCTACTTATCACCAGTTTTGCATCATTAAGTGTTATGCATTCTTGGCCTGATATAATTGCAGCAGATTGCACACATGAACTGTTAATTATTTTATTTTTAAAACAGAATTTGCAAAGCAGGAAAATAGCATTCCAATGTGTTTGCTTTTGGACCTAACCTATCAAGCCAATMTGTTAGTTTGATGATGGTAAAACTCCCAAGCCCTTGTCTCAACAGGGCGCTGTAGGGTACTATTAAGACAGCCATCTGTTGAACATACATACTGGAGGCATGAATTGCCTTGCATTTTGGGTTTCTGACTAGTTATAAGWTAGTTGTGTTCTCTCGATACCACTGATCTGCTCTGAAAAATGTGTGGAAAGATCAGAGTTCAATGAAAGGTGAGGATCCGAGTTTAGAATCAATGWCTAGGAGCACTAGGTATGGAGTAGGAAGGAGATTAAACCTTTTAGGTATACGCATGTTGATAGTAAACGCTGCTGTGTGGCAAGAGTCTTAGCTGCTTGAGTAGCTTAGCACGTCAATAGATCTGTAAAACTCCATTTTCAGACCAGGGCTGCCATTATGCTGGATTGATTCATCATGATGAGCAGATAAAGCAAGTCAAATTCTATCAGAGTTTTCCTGCATTAATTTAAAAATGAGTTTAGCTGGCTCTAAATGGACATTTGTTTTAGTATCTTGAAGAACTGACTTTCCTCTATTAAAGCAGAATAATGTATCTATATAGTGCCCTAACTTGAACAGTACATAAAGATTAGTAAATAAGACCCCATTAAAAATACTTATAATGTAAGTAACATGGRTCCCAATAGCCTTTCTAATGTCCATTAATGCTTATTCTGAGGATCAGAGCTCATTTTACTGAGCCATTTAGTCAAACCGTGTGATTATTTAGAAAGTTAATTCATGCATACTAAAATCTAGCTTAAGTAATGCAGAGGGTAGGAGGTAAAACTCTATGGAGACGATAGTCCTTTTTGTTATTTAATGATCAGCCATAATTAACTTGCAAATTTGAAATAATTAGAACAAATTAAAGGTATTTAACTTTGCCTCCCTAAAGAAAAATTCAAATTGCACCAAATGCAGCTTTAAATTATTCAAGTCTCAGAGGTCTGTGCTGGGTTTTTTTACAATGCCTTTTCTATGATGAGAATACCAATCTGCTTTTTGTCAGAAAGCATCCTATCAAGTAATTGTTCTTTGTGTCTAATAAATGACAGCTATTCTTCTTTGTAAAAGTATTTCAGTCTCTGAAGACTACACCAGCATTTCCATGGCATTTTAATTCAATAAAACAAAAGGTTAATGTTTTTCTACTTTTTAAGGAATGCAAATACTAGCAGTATTCTGTGGGTCCTGAATGATATTTAAAATTTGCTATTCAAGCTCAGCAAGGATATCGYGATATGACATACACAAAATGGCAAACTGTTCAAGGTGTGTTTTCCTTTGTTGTTGAAGTATTTCGATATTCATAAGGAGGCAGTGATGTTGAGGCTTGCGTCTTTTCTGGTAATACTACCTTGCCACTCCTGCCTTAGTGTGTAGATGAGATAGGTTTTTAAGGTCTTTATTTAGCCTATCTTCTCTGTTGCGTAGTTTCAGGAAATATTATGAAAATTCATCAGATACAGCCCTACAGGAGGTCCTACTGACCAGTTTATGTTTGAGTGATATGATGGATGGCCGAAACTGAAAATAGAGAATGACCTGTCTGGTCTCTTAGTATCGCTACCTGATCCCTTTGGACCATGCATTAGTTTTGAATTTCTCAGATTGCAATAGTTATGTCTTTAGTTTTACTAATTATTCCATAGCTGAATAAGTTTGTGCTGAAATAGCTTTTTCCTCACATTTTCTTTGCTTAATTTTGACACATTGCTAATTATTGACTTTCTTCTTTTTCTGTGTGTGTGTAAATCTCTGCATTATCCTTTTTCCTCTGTTTTGTACACATCTCAGATTAAGTGCTTGTCATTTTTCAGTTTGATTCTTTATCCTTACTTGAGCAAAACTTTAGAGTGAGCTTTCCTTGATTAAATACTGAAGATCCAGGCTCTAATTCATTGTTTAGTGAGCTATAAATGCCACATACTCTTGCTTGTGTTATTTCCTCATAAATTAGCTCCTCTAACTTCCTCTTCATGTCTGTTTCCCTTTGAATTCCCTCTGGCATAGCGTTATCTAAACCACAGCTCAGTATTCTGGAGGTAACCTCACCATCTAAAAGGTATCACTCACCAGCAGAGTAAACGCCTCCTCCTCCTCTACAAGACAAAGGTCACCGTCTTCACAGATCTGTAGGTTGTAATTAAATGTACTTTAAAGGCTCAGAAAACATCTAAATAATGACTACCTCAAAATTTTTACATGCTGTTAATCATCTAGATGTAGAAGAATAAAATATAGAGCCCTGCATTATCATAGAAATCTGGTCAAACGGTATATCTTAAAAMTCTTTAATTGGTTGTTAGGGTTCAGACCCACTTCTTGCTGTGCTCTGGGTTTCCGGAATTAGTAGGTTAGTTTCATATAATTCAAATAAGTTACTAATTTTGTCCACCATAAATTTTAATAGCACTTTGCAGTATTATTAGCAGCCATGCAGTTTGAAGCTCTAAAGTAAACGGTGGTTATTCAGAGAAGTTTTATCCAACACTTCAGCCAGTTATTACAGGTCGTGAGCCATTATCGAAATGTTCTGCATTAATAATACAGGAGTAATACTAATTGTCAAACAGGCGCAGTGGGCCCTATTAAACAATGACTTATACAGCACATTGATTTTAAACTTTTAATTCAGMTATCATTTTCTGGTGGGAAGATCAGATACCTGCTTTTTTCAGATGTACAGTAACTTCAGTAGTGTGATCTTTTATGTAAAAGGTATTTACATCTTTATTTTGTGAATCAGCCTCCATAAAACAATACTTCAAATAATGTAATATGGTAGTGCTCTTTGCATTGCCCATACAAAAATTGGTGCTTGCACAGAAAAATAATTTGTGTACTCTTACATTAACTTCAGAAGGCCGTGTTCCCCCCGTGCTTGCGAGTAGAACAGTGTAACTTGAGTTGAACTGTATTCCTTCCATATGGATCATCCCAATTTTTTTTATATGTGTGTGTGTGTGTGTGTGTGTATGTATATATGTATATGTGTATGTATATGCATATATACTTAAATTATGGGGCTAATGATGTATGCCTGTTGGACATCCTTATTTAAGGCTTTATCTTTTTCCTGAGAGCAGAATGTAGAAGTGGTAGGTTATCCTAAGGGAAATGTATGTTGATAAGGCCACAGAAGTAGTTATAGTTATATTCTTCCTGTGTGCATCTGTGGGCTGCAGCATCTGTGAGATCCCAACATTTCTGAAGCTTTTGTGTTAATTTGTACTGTGGTTTACTGAGAGAAAGATGATCTCTAACTTCCTGTATTCCTAACCTTTTTTCTGATTGTGTGTGTCTGTGGTGACTGCAGTCATGTTTGCTCCACATCAACAAATTTGCATCTTGGCTCTATCTGTGCAAGGTGTTTAAGTTCATGCCTAGACTTGAAGGAGCTGTGTTCTAACTGGGCGTTCTCCACTGCTCCTTTGGTTAACTGCCTCTTTTTTAACCCTGTCAAATCTATCACACTTGCTGCACTACATGCTCTCCCACCAGTTTTTTGGTTGTTCTCTGTCCCATTTTCTTGTGTTTCTGTTTCCTTATCCTCTTCCTGCTTCCCTTTTGCAAACCAGGACCCCAGTTTTCTTCCTACAAATTCTTCTCTGCTTTGCCTCCTTCTTACGAAAGTGAACATTTCTTTTCAAATACGATTTTTCCATCTTTGCTCCACATGCTGGGCAAAGTCCTTTCTGTGTCTAGATCCCAGATCCCAGCCACTCAGAAAATTTAGGACTTAATGCTTTAGGCAATATGCCAGCTATGGGAGACCCCAAACATAATTGCCAAAATGTTGCTAGTGTCTGCATGGATAAGTTTACTCTGGGTTGGGGAGGAGGTTGGAGCACGGTGACGTGGAAACAAGGCAATCTTGCCACACAGCTGGGTCGAGGAAAGCAGTCCTCGGCAATACGTCTTTGCAAGGCATCGACTTGTCTCCTGTTTCCAGATCCTTGCCACCCTTGTTATTCTCAATTGTTTCTGGAAGCTCTTGCCTGTGTGGGTCTTGCTTTTGGAGTGCGCATGTTCCTTTCACAGACAATATCAAAGGCAGCAATGGTTCAGGCAGCAGAACTGAGACCCTTGTGTGCAAAACACCTCTAAATTTTAGTAACAGCAAACTATCATCATTTCTTTCTCTCCTTCTTAGTTAAGCTCCTATTAACTAAAATTTCTTGTGTGGCTCACAACATGTATCACTAGATAACCTGTCAACTAACTAACTAATCATCAGAGAGAGAAATTCTGGCTCAGTCTGCCTCTATAAACTTCCATAGGTATGATCCAAAAGGCCATTTGATGTACACTTTCAAGGGTTCAGCAAAGCTGCAGTGAAAAGGCAACTGTGAATGCCTCATGTAATAGTGTGTGACTTTTCTTTCCTCCCAGTTTACCTGTGTCAAAATGTGAAGATTACTTTCCCAGAACGCCTCCAAGCAAATCCTCCAAACCATCAGGAAGCAGTGGTGGAAGCAGTTCYGGGAAGAAAACAGTTGGTTTTAGTGCAACTGTGGAAGATGGGCAAGCCCTTCTAATGCAGGCCAAGAGGGTAGCCAGCAGGTCAAGGAAAGGTAAGGTGAAGCATATGAAGCATACTGTATTGCAGCTCCATGAGTGCACTGATGATATTTAGAAACTATATGTGTGTGTTCAGGAGTGGATAAACAAAATGGATGATTAAAGGGAGAGGACTGCAAGTTGCTTAAAGCAGCCCAAGAGGAGGTAGCTACGTTTAAAGTAATAGTGTAAAAAGCCTTGGAAGTAATAAGTGATCTTCATGGTTGGTGTTCCTGATGGAAGGGAAAAAATAGCCCTTTAATCTCAAAAAGCTACTTCAACAATTCTTTTTGCTTTYCCAGCAAGCAGAGAAAAAGTGCAGTGGGGCTTGTTCTTGAAATGTAATCTTCTTCACATTCTTTTCCTCCCCAAGTAATGGCTTCACCATTACAACCTGATATTTTGCCACGCAGGGATATCTGTAGAACTAGAATCTATCCTTCCTTTAGTTTAGCACCTCCACTTAAGGAGCAGAGAAAGCAGCCTTCCTTAGGGGCAGAAAGGGTTGGGAACAAAAGCAGCGTGGATGTTTCACTGCTGAGCCTTGAACATAATCCGTGCTTCGATTATGAGCTAGCTTGCCTTTTTTTTTTTTTTTTTTTTTTTTTTTTTTTTTTTTTCAGCCAGTTTGCTGTTTATGTCAGCATAAAAATAAAGAAAATGGCAAAATGAGAAGAAATGTGGTGCAGTTCTCAAAGGAACAAATAACTTGTGTTATTGGTTAAGACCGTACCAACATTAAAAAGCAGTCCCTGTGAAGAAACTTTCAAAAGGGTATCATCAGCCTGGACCCAAACAGTGGCTGAGGTTAATCTCTTCCAAGGCACAGCTACAAAAGTTGGAAGCCTGTAAAGGACTTGTGTCCAAAAAAATCAATTTCTAATTTGAAACAAAATCATTTTTGACTAACAGGGGTTCAGGACCCATTACTTTTGCTGTATAGTCTGCTGACATTTCACACTTTCTGTTGTGCACAATGAATCCTAATAGTCATTTTATAACATTGCTACACCAATCAATTTAAGCAAGAGAAAGCCGTTACAATTCTGCAAAGTTTCAGGGGCAATTTTCACTGATGGTTTTCTTTTATGTTTTTTTCAGCTATCATTATTTTTTTTCTTCACTTTTCCTCTTCCTTCTCTCCCCCTCCTCTCAGTACTGTAGTGATGAAATTGAGATTTTTCACAGTTGTTGGATGATGGGTTTTGTTCCTTGGATAGGGATAGTCCCCAAAAAAGTAATTTATTTTCCACAGATTAAAAAAAAAAAAAAAAATCGAACCCAACCTCTCTTTCGTTCATTCATTTCATTTTAGTACTTAGAAGAAGTTACAAGCTACACCTGGCTATTGCACGTAGCAACCAAGCTGCACCTATGCTGATCGAGCGATTGCAGTGGTCAGCATGATGTCTGAAGAACCTGGCTATCTTTTAAAAAACACTTTCTGGGATTGCTAACTTTGAAGACATAGAGCTGCATGGCAAAATTTAACTTATAAACATTGACACTTGCTGTGACACCAGATAAAGTTCAGAGAAATGTTTTCAAGCTGTGGAACAACCTCAGGTCTATTACTGATTTGAATGGCTTGTTTATCACAAGGCAAATTATCTAGCACTAATCACTGGAGTTGAATCTTCTGTATTTAGTACCTTTTTAATTGGCTTCCCTCTGTTATATGTTTGGACTCCTTTAACAGGTATACACACATACTTGTAAAGTGTTTTTTCCATCTGTGAAGATCACCAGGGCACAATGTCAAGTTTCTTAATGCTAGTTAGCTCTGGACATTTTCTGTCTCTGTCCTTATTTCTGGTAGATCATACCATCTGTTGCTGAACTGAGACTGCTGCTTCAAAATTTATTCTTTTATTAGGAAGCTATTATGTAGCTTCTAAAAAAAAAATTAAACCAGAAATACAAATACTGTTTTCTTTGGTAAGTCCTATAAAATTGTGGGATTTACCTTACTTCATCCAAGGACTGGGTCATTAGCCTGAAAGTCTGTCTCAGACAGTGGTCAGTACCTGTTGTGTCAATAGAAACAGATCCCTATGCTGCAGTGCATTTAACTGTGCTCTAGCTAAGCCATGCAATGTGGGGAAAGGGAATGAAGTCAAAGAAATGATGTCTTGAGACATGAAACTTGATGTTATTAGCCATGTACTTTCATGTGACGTTTCAGATCACAAAGCAGCAGTGTCTGGATATATACACGTAGAAACACATCTGCTGAAAACTTTTCAACAGTCAAATTTTATATTAGCACTAGAAATGTTTGTTTTTCTCATGCCTTTAGTCTGTCTTGTCTATTTAAATTGTAAATATATTAGGTTGGAGACCATCTCCCAGCACAAGTTAGTGCAGTGCCAGTTCTGTTGTAGGCCTTTGGCTCTGTAGCAATACAGTGTAATCTGTCTGTGCGACTGGGAATAATGTGTGTATCTGGCCACACTGCAACTCGTAAGTGTTTCTCCACAGCAACATATGCAATTGTATCAGATTTTGATGTTTTCCTATTTTACTACCTTTGTACTCTTAGATTTTGTTTTGATACAATAAAATGAGTAGTCAGTAAATCATGGCCATGCTGGAATGGTGGAAGAGTCTACTGCCCACAGATGGCTTATTATACTGAGTGTGGTGAATTTGGAAGGGATAATGTCTTAAGAAACCCACTTTCCCTTCTCCCTGTAGGTGTTTATTAATGAGGCAAAAACCATCATTACTTTGGTCCCATCACCTGCTGGAGCGAAAGGTGCATTTCTGTTCTCTTTTCAGGCTATAAGCTTACAGGACCAGCCATGCTTTGACAATCAGCTTTTATTCTTTCACTGATGCTTTTTGTCTCCTATTGTTTGTTCCTTAATTTTTGTTCCTGTGCTGTAGTAGGTGTTTGTGTCTTGTAGCCAAACTTTTTTAGTTTTACCAGCAAAACTTTAAGCAGATGAAACAATCCTCAAGTCTTGAATCTTTTCAGCAGTAAATTGTTTTTATTGGTGTCACCAGCAGCTATGTCAATTTGTACTAAAGTCTAACAACTTGTCTAATTAAAAAGAACTAGAGTATAAAAATGTGTGTTTCTCTTCCTCTCCACCCTAGATAATTTTGCTTTTGGGCTGGGAAACTAAACTAGATCCTGTCCATTACATTTTATCATATTAAGCACTTTGCTTCTCTACGCTTCCTTTTATAAAGTTTTCCCCTTTACCCCCTTCCTAATGTCTTTATATTGAAACAAAGAAGGAACTATTTTTCCTTTTTTGGAGAAGCTTTTACATTATATTGTATTAACATTCATAGATTTCCTTTCCATATGTAAAAGAAAAAAAATAGAGAAGGAAGAATGCTTTTAGCTCATAGTATCCACACTTTTCCAGGGGCTGATTTTTCTCTATAGTGTTTGTTTTTCAGTGGGTTTTCTAATGTGGCTTCTTAGCAATTCTGGAACTTCTTCCCTTGAGGGAAGACTCTTCCCTACAATCGAATAGAGCAATTAGTTAATATTACTGAAGTGCTTTGAAGATGTGAAGTACTATATAAATGTTAAGTATTACGAATATTAGTATTATCTGATTCATAAAGATTTCTTTCATGATTATCAACCTAGATTTTCCATTGCTTACTTTCATCCCATTACTGCCTCAACCAGTCTCAACAATTTTTCTTCATTCTCAGTGCTTATACTTTCAAAAATGTAGGCTGCTTTATTTCCTCTGCTTTCTTCAAGCTTTAGTTGTCTGTTTGTCAAGCAGAAATATATAGTTATTTGAATTTTTGAACTAACTTAAATCATTCAAGTTAACCAAATTGAAAATRGTATTCTTAACATTACCATTTAGAAGACATCTGTAATTTGCTTTGTGGGTAGCTCAGCCTGCAGGCTTACCTCTAGGTTTTTTTTAGTTATTCTGTGCTACTCCAGGTTCTCACTTTCCATTGATATCAGGGTTTAGATTATTTGCACCATGCATGAGCGTTCTTTTTCCAGGGTGAATGTGCCTATTCTTTTCCTGTGTTTCTTGCTTCTCTAGATCATCTGTATCTTCTCCAGTCTCATAATGTCTTCCAACACCTGCAGATCTAATTAATTTGCTGTCATTTGTATCACCCCAGTTCTCTATGACTTTTCATAAATAATTACCAGTCACTTCATAAATTCATTAGCTAATTCCCTTTAGCCCTGAAATATATATCCTTCAGACTAAAGAATTTGTGTCTTTTTTTTCCCCCTTGATAATTTCTTTTCATCAGCTTCGTATAAGCAGGTATTATACATCAACAAGGTCTTCATTACCTCCTAGTTGCCAATATTCCTTTTCTTTATTTTTTTTTCTCTTAGTGTATTTTAAAATTATTAGTAGCTTGGCCATTTTAAGATCATTATTGATTTAATCTTCTTCATTTATTCATAGACCTACTTTCTCTTTGATGTTTTTTTTCCCCTCAATAGACTCATACGCCTTTTTTGAGATGTATTTTAAAAGGGTTTTTTTTTATATTCACTAATTCAGGATTTCTTTCTACTCCTGTTTTATCTCTGTGCATCCTAACAGCCTAAGTATATTCCTACTTAGTTCCTTTTCTTGTTTTCTGTTTCTAGCCCTAGTAATGTTTTCAAATTTGGGCCTTTGAACAGTCCCCTTGAGGCTGTATTGGCCACTTCTGAGTCTGCATATTTTCTTTTTCAGAGAAATATATCTACTTTTCTTTGAATTCAGTATGTTGACAATGTGCCAGCCTTTTCTTGTACAAGGAACTGAATATATTCTCCCAAGCTCACCAGGTTTTTATTACTTCAGTATTAGTTTCTTAAAATCCAGCTGCCTCATACCACTGTCACGTGAAATGGTTTCTAAATATTTCATATTCAGTCATAAAGCCAAATGTCCAAGCAAGAGAGTTCCAATCTTTATATGCCTACCTACTCATCATGGACTGGCACTTTACCAAGTTGCCAGGGACACACAATCAWTGTATTTTCCCATGATATTTCTAAGAATTCCTTCAATGGTAATTAAGTATTAGTGAGAGCTTTCACTATATAATGCTGAAGCACAATACATTAGAGCAGGGCAATAAGAACACATTCTTTTGTTAGCCTTCCTATAACATACATTAAAACACATGGTTTTGCTAGATTATATGCATGTATTTTTGTACATCTTAAATCAACACTGTATTTTAAATAATGATCGTCTCTTAGACATCCATAAACCTACAGAAATTGTGCACTGATGCTGGAATTCCAACTTTAATATATTTCAGCATGGATGGTAGATAACAATACTGTTCAGAGAGCCCAGAAATATTTAGTCATTACGTGGGTAAGACTTGCAGTAGAATTGCAACTCAGCATTTCAAGAGGGCAGATTTTCACTTAGAGATCTGTTTAGTAGAATCCTTTGGAGGGGAGAGGGACTCAGGACAGCTCGGTGATCTTCAAGGATGCCTCCTCAAAGCACAAGAATTGTCCATTCTGTCTATATGTCAGTATGGATGAACATAGAGCTCTTGCCTAAGCTTCACTTCAAAAAGGAAATATACAGTAGGTGGAAGCGGAGTTGGACCGTGTGGGAGGGGAATGAAGAGATAGCTGTAGCATACAGGGTTGGAGTAAGGAAAGCCACATCTCAGCTCATATCTGAGAGATCAGCTCAAGTTGAAACTAGAGAAAGTTATAAAGGGGTTATAAGAGGAAGGGTTTTTAAAGATTTATCAGCAGCAAAAGGAAGGCTAAGAAAGAGGTTGGCCCTCTACTCAGAGGGATAGGGTATCTAGTAACAAAGCACAAAAAATGAATGAGGTCTTCGATGCCTGTTTTTACTGATAAAATTTGCCCTCTGGTGTCCCTGAGCCTAGTGGCATAGTTTGTGGAATGATGCATTACCAGCTGTAGAGGAAGACACAGTTAAGGAGGGCTTAAGCCTCTTGGACATACCTAAGTCCATGCATGGAACAAGACAGGATGCATCTGAGGGTGCTGAGAGATCTGGGCAGTATCACTGAGAGGCTCACTCTCATCTTTGAAAGGTCATGGCAATCCAGGACAGTTCCTGATTATTGGAAAAAGGCAAATGTCACATCTATCTTCAAGAAGAGCAAGGAGGTAGATCTAGGGAATATCTCTGTCCCTGGGAAGATTATGAAGCAGATCCTCCTAGAAGCTGTTTGCAAACATATGAAAGACAAGAAGATGATTGGAATAGCCAGTATGGATTTACTAAAGGCAAATCATTCCTTAACAACCTGATTGCATTCTGTGATGGGATGACTGGTTCTATAGACAAGGGGAGAACGGTGGATGTCGCTTACCTTGATTTCAGCAAAGCCTTTGATTTAACTCCTATRGTTTTCTCAGAGCCAGATTGGTGAGATATGAACTGGGCAAGCTAACTGTAAGATGGAGGAAACCAGGCACCCTCGCACTAAAGTAGTTTTTCCTCATGTTCAGATGGAACTTCCTATGTTTCAGTTTGTGCCCCTTTCTTGTTGGCCTACTGCTGGGCATCACCGAAAAAGTCTAGTCCCATCCTCTTCACGCTCTCTCTTCAGATATTTGTATACATTGATAAAATCCCTCCTTAGTCTTCTCTTCTCCAGGCTGAAAAGGCCTAGCTCTCAGTCTTTCCTCATAGGAGAGATGCTCCAGTTTCTTCATCATCTTAGTAGCCCTTCACTGGACTCACTCATAGAATCATAGAATCAGTAAGGTTGGAAGGGACCTCTGGAGATCATCTAGTCCAACCTCCCTGCTCAGCAGGATCACCTAGAGCATGTTAGACAGGGTTGCATCCAGGCGGGCCTTGAATATCTCCAGAGAAGGAGACTCCACAACCTCTCCGGGCAACCTGTGCCAGTGCTCTGTCACACTCACAGAGAAAAAATTCCCCCTGACGTTCAGGCGGAACTGCCTGTGCTTCAGTTTCTGCCCATTGCTTCTTGTCCTGTCACAYGGGACAACTGAAAAGAGTTTGGACCCATCTCCTTGGCACCCTCCCTTCAGATACTTGTACACACTGATCAGATCCCCCCTCAGTCTTCTCTTCCCCAGGCTGAAGAGGCCCAGCTCTCGCAGCCGTTCCTCAGAGGGCAGGTGATAATCCTTGTAGCCCTACGCTGGACTSTCTTCAGTAGCTCCATGTCTCTCTTGTACTGGGGAGCTTTGCTTTGACTTGAGTGTTGTACTAGATGATCTCCAGACTTCATCTTCCAACCTAAATTATTTTTTAATTCCAAGATTATTTTTAGAAAAAGAAGGAGTGAACAAATATTTCTGTTTTACTGAAGGCAAAATATTGTTATAGGGATATTTAAAACAAACTTGGAAAAAATAACCTCTTACAGAAGATCACAAGAGCTGCATCTATAGAACTGGATCATGTGGGCCATTATTAGAAATAACAGTGCAAGTCTATCAAACCTCAGATGGAAAGGTATAGGCTGTAGTGTATGGCTTATTATATAAATATTATTCTGCATGATTCTGAAAGGCATTTCAGAATGCAGTGACACTGCACAAAGTTTTCAACCGATAATGACTTGTTCGCCATCTCACTGTATGTACAGTACACCAAAGAATGGCACAACTTTTGGTCATGGTGTTTGTAATAATTTGGAATCATGAAGTAGCTGCCCAAAACTTACTAGCCACTAATATCTACCTTCATTATCTTCAATTCCTTTTGCAGGGAAAACTTCAGGGCCAAGAAAGGATGCAGCCACATCTCCTGTGCTGATAGGCAGCAGTAAAGAGTTTGTAACCACAGCTACATCGCCAATACAGCGTGACACTTCGCGGTAAGCTGCTGGGTAATCTCTGGTTTAAGATTCTACAAATGCAACCATCAATATCCCCTAGATGCAGAAAAGTGGCTGAATTTCTATGATGTTTCATGTTAGCACAAGCTGGTTAATATAAACTAAAAACTGCCATATCCTTTTGACATTTATAGTAAGCCTTAAATTGCTTGTTAGAATAAGAAAAGCAGGAATACACCAAGTTCTAACACTTTAATTTTACTTAGATTTTGAACAGAAAGTATTTTATGTTCGAAGTCCTGACACGTTAAATGCATTTGTAAATAATTTGAATGGATGATGTTAACCCCTGTTAGGTTTTAAATCCACTTGAAGATTTTAATCCCCTGTATCTTCCCCCATATTTTATCAAATGGCATTTCTTTTTAAATGTTTTGTACCAGAGTTATTTTATGCTTAATGACAAGCAACAAAATCACATTAAGTCAGCAGTTCCTGATTATACTATATATCTGCACTAAATGCACTGGAAAAGCATTATCACTTCTGCTCCAATGAAGAAACAGAAAGCAGCATTGTTGTTACTCTTACGAGTCTAAAAACAACTTTGCCTTCTTTGGGCAGGATTACAATTCCAGTCATAAGTGTTTAAAAAAGCAACATGCAGTCCTTGCTTTTCTTTATCATCTCTCACATTTTCTAGTAATAAAATCTTTAGTTAAGCCAACAGAATAAATGCAGATTAAACTATGAATTTGCTATATTTTACACCATTAGTTGGATGGCTTTGTGCAGTGGAATGGCTAGAACATATGACAGTTCATGAGAAAGAGTTAAATGTTTTTTGGAGAATGAGAGGGCTTGAGTCAGATTTAATSTTTTCTTGGCCCAGTGGACTAGGAAAATATATGCTTGATATCATCCCTGTATTCTTGGCAGCATCTGGCAGTCTTATTTCTATTTTCTGAGGGAACTTGCGATACACAATAGGTGAAAACCCACTATCAATATTGACAAATTTGTACTTACTCGCTATGGAAACACTTTTTTTTTTTTTTTTGGTCTTCTGAAGGAAAAGATAATAATTCTGGGAGGATTTAAGAACTGAGGTGGWTTAGACTCTGTTTCCCAAAAGTAAYGGTATATTTAAACAAGCAGAAACTGCAGGGTTGCCTAAGCATTTCTTTTGGAGGCGAGGGTTACCTTTGGAAGTCAGTAATATCAGATAGAATGTGAATAAGAGATTGTTTGATACCATTTAATAGTGATAAGTGAAGTTTCCATTCAAGCACTGAGGAGCAGATATAAGACAATTACTCACATCATACAACAACTGTTCAGAAAAAAGGGATTTTATTCAAGAGGATCGAYGGCCCATTCTTTTCCAGAGAGGGGAGTAAAATAATTGCTGAAATATGCTGTTAGAAATTGTATCAGATAAAGTGATGAGTGTAAAAACAGTCTGATTAGCTGTCATCTTTAAAGGTTTATTTTACCAGTTGATGACAAATTTTGAAAAATCCCGTATTTCTAGGATGATCTATCCTGTGCTCGCTCACTCACTTTCTCTCTGTTGGTGCTTGAAGTATAATTGACCAGTTTAGGCAGCCATGTTGYGCTTTCCCTTACTCATGGCCTTCTCTAATTGAAAGTGGTAAATGGACAAGTATTTCTGTAGAGACCTAAAGCTGATCCTATCCTTCATCAAAAAAACCTGCWTGAGCAGCAGGTCAGTCTCAATTTATCACTGAATGGTTATAAGCTTAGACTGCAGGTTTAACTAACTAAATTAATCAATATTGAGAATTATTGCTGCTTTTGTGCCACTAAAGTTAAGGGTTTGTCAGCATGTTTGTTATAATCCATGATTTGGGGGTTTAACAGCTTAACCACAACAGTTGGCATGGGACTTGCAGCACAGAGCCTTAGCCTAAGAGCAAATTTATTTATTCGGCAGTACATGTAAATAYAATTACTTTTGACTATTTAAATTTAGACGACTAGCTTCAACTCATGTTTGTGCCAGCTTTAACTAGCACAAACCCTGGCACTGTGCAAGTAGCAATGGAAAGTCTGCCAGGGAGAAGGTGCTGGGAAGTGACAGAAGCTCCCTGCCACCGCGAGGTGTTAGGGTGCTAGCTCAGCTTCTGGAGCGGGCTGCCTGAATAAGCAGGCATGGCAGGTAAAGATGTGTTGGCTTGATCGCCTTTCTTGGCAGGGCTCAAATGGAGGCTTCGGTGTGTGTTAAAGCTGCCCCCCACCTGAGGAAGAAATGCCGCAGTGCTACTTTCTTCCCTCTCATTGAATGAATCCCCTCTGGGGCAAGAAATAAGTGTCCCTGGAAGGTAAAGATGGGTGTTTTGAGATTTGTAGTGCAGAAGGACCAAGCTTGTGGCTCTCAGAATGGTTATTCGCAGGGTGGTTTTAATGATATTTCTGCAAGAAAAATAGTATTTCGTTACTTGGCATGCTGAGGTTAGACTAATAGTGAATTTGTTTGCCTGTCATGGTTTTATGCATGCCTACCTCTGCTTTTCAGAATACAGCCAAGCATTGCATGTTTGACTGTACAATGTTATTAAGCCAAGTGTCTACACCTGCATGGGGCCCTTGAAATTATGTTCACAGYAGATTTGGAAAGGTTTTCTACTCCATGTACTTTTTAATCTAAACCAAAGCCAATATGTGTGGGAAAAAAATCAAGGCTGGGGCTGGACAAATTTGGAAGAATAAGTTCTGTTCTTTATCCCTAAAGCACAGTTCTGTCTGACAGTCTTAAGCATCACCTTTTTGGTGACCAGGGATGTCTTCCTTGTAATTGCTGTTTGCCTAGAAGCAAAACACTGATTTTTGTCTGTGAGCTGGAAGGAAGCTTGAAGGGGGGGAGGGGGAAGTAATGACATTTGTATGCTTTCATTTAGTAACAAGTTTTTACAGAAACTAGATCTTACTTCAGGTATAATCAAGCACTGATTTCAGCAAAACAAATGTTGTGTTGCAAAACAGAAATGAAACTGGTTTAAATCAAAATATTGAGCCATTCTTTCTTAAAAAAAAAAAAAAAAAAAAAAAGTTGTAAATAGTGCTGTTGTGAAAGACCATTTAATGTGATTACAGCCCCAGTGCAATTGTCCGGCTCTCCCCACCCTGAAACCCTTGTAGTGTCGAGTTTGACTCAGTAAGTCATATAATGCCGCAGATAATCAAGCGCTTACAAGACATAAGCAAAGGTTGTTCTGCTCACCATGGAAACAGATAATTCTCCTGTTACGTTTTTTACTCTGGGCATCTAAGAAGTGAATTTAGGAATAGTTAGGTAAATTAAGGGATTGAGTGATATTCTGATTTTGGCATTAAGCCTGTTTTTTCTTGTTGTGGTTTTAAATCACAGCTTTAATGCTAGCTGAATGTATTGTCTTGAAGTTTCTTATAGCCATTAAAATAAGCGATTTAAAAGTTCCTGCAATATAATATTCCTTCTAGCTGTATTATTATCTGTTAGACCACAGTGGCATGTCAGAGTTTTTATAAACTGATTGTATTGCCTAAATTTGTGTTTAGGGACATTTTAAAAACAGAACTATTTACCCAGTTGCTGAGCACATCTCAGGTGAATGTTTATTCTAGGACTTTTAAGCAAATTAATATCTGATACAAAATATAATGTGCAGAGCTCTATACTTAGTAATGCACATTGGAATAGTGTAGAATAGATCTGCTATGCTGAGTATTTAGGTAATGTGACAGTGATGAGATTTAAGCTTTTGCCTTACTTATGCAGTAGTTGCCCTTCAGGTCTKTGTGTTGGATGTTTATATATGGTTCTACTCTTAAGATGATAATATAAAGTTCTTCTACAGAATCTAGACAAGTACTTCTAAAGAAACAGATTTTTTCCCCCCTTGTATCAAACATGATTCAGTATTCAAAAGAAGGAAGAAGAAGAGAGAACTTTCATTCCAGACTTAACTTTTGAACATTTAAAGGAATTAAGTGTCTGCAAGGGTGTGGTGAGGTAGATGATGAGCATGATCGGAGACACAATTTTTTTCAATTCCTTARGAGAGCTAGTTGTACAGAAAGTCCAATATAGTTCCATATGCAAGTGATAAAATGAGACGTTTGCAAATTAATCTCCCTTATTCACAGTGTAGGTTGTTAATTGTTCTCTCCGCTGGCTGTCGATATAATGTGAAATTTTCATTCCCCATTCAAGATGGAAAAAGTTGTGGCTGAAAATGTTAACATTTGCATTTTTATTTGTTGATTTATTTAAAGGACAGCCTCTCTTACAGCAATCCATCACTCAGTGACACCCCAAATATGAATAATGTATTGTAGACTTGCGGTTACAATGTGTAATAAGTGCCAGAGACAGTAGAAGAATGTTAACTATGTTGCAAATGTAATATTTATCGACTCATAGTTTATTGCTTTCGAGGTTCAATAATACTGACCATAGGACATTAATATCACTTATCTTGATTTTAGTTGGGCACCTCTGTATGTAGAAATAACCCATCTATCTCATACTTACAAAATAAATGTGAAATTTACAGCGCTTTATAAGAAGTGCATTATAGGTTTCTTTGCTCAGAGCTCACAATTCTCCTCTTTTGCCTTCTCATTTACTTATATCTAACATTGATCCCACTCCAACTGCCTGACCCAAAYGGTGAGCACTTCGACACTCTTTATAGAGGCTTTGTTTACCGGCTGTATTATGATCCTGTGCACCTGATCTTGATGGTGTTTGGGCCAGGTCTCTCTTCCTGTTAAAGACCAGTATGAAAAGAGACTGTTAGATAGTTTTCTAGTGCTTGTATCTAAAAGACAGTGGTTAAGAGGCTGGAACAGAGATAACTTCTCCTTTGAAAGTATGTAAATTCAAAATCTAAGTCACCTTTCCTTTAGAGAATCATGACTATCAGAAGTAGAACTGTTTAATTAGGTCAATGGTTGTCATTATAGACTTGGAGTTTGTTTACCAAAAAAAAAAAAAAAAAATCAGCCAATGGAAATACACTAAAGCAGTTTTGAATGATCAGGATTTAAAATTCAAGTTCATTTTGAGAACCAAATTTTTCATGGTACACTATGAAAGAAATTTTACAATGAGGATATGTTGTGGTAGCAAACCAATTTGCAGTAATCATTTTCATTTCACATCCTTGCTCTGGAATGCTGCTTCAGAAACTGATTCCAAAAGGGGAAACACTTCTCCTTATCTACAGTGTTCTGTTATTACCACTAAAAGCTTTGAAGTCTCTGGGGTGAAGAAGTGTAGATGTGAAACCAGGATTGGGATCAAAACCAAATTTAACAATAGGACATTTCCAGCTTGGGTTGAAATCAGATTTCACCTGTGCAGACCGACTCTTGGGAAACCTAGAATTGGGTTCAGTCATGAAAATGATACTCCTTGATTATATTTCATGTTGTAGACATCAAATAAATTTTAAAGTGACATTCTATATTTACATTTGAGGTTATCAAATTTAACACATCATCCCATTCTTTTTCTTTACTATGTGTAACAGAMACACCTATCTGTGTCAAAGGAACATCTTGTAGCTGCTCTGTGATAACAGTTTTGGTGTGTCCGTTGCTGACAATGAAAATCACATTGGGAAACTCTGACTTGCAGTGCAAGAGGATTAATGTTAATTAGCAACTGTTGGCTGTAATTGTCATCCTCATTAAAATGCAGAATTATGTATTTCTTAGTTATAAATAACCTTKCTAATTGTACTTGATGTATGCCAGTTTAATCAAAAAGTACACTTACAAACAGGCAGATATTTGCATTAATCTAGCACTGGATCTTTGAGTCTTTTTTGATCATCTTTTATTCCAAAGTTGACTAGTTGGGGGAGGTCTATTGCAGCTACATATCCTTTGCACATTTTTTTTATTCAGCTATGTGGATCTGACAGGATTTTGTATTAAAATGAGGGGAAATGTCTTCTGGGAATGTTCAGTGCAACAGAAAAGGTGTCAGATTTGAAGTAGCTGGCAAGGTTTCCATCATTCAGTGGTATGACAATAAGTTGATTGTAGTTTGAAAGTAATAATAAGTGAAGGAAAACAGTACAAATCATATTATGAAGCCAACTTAACCCTTTAAGCCTGCTTTTTACCATCATTTTCATTGTTAAATCTTGATTACTTTTTTACTATTTGACTGTTTTTGCAGGTTCTCAAACACCATATTAAATCTTAAGTGAATGTTGGTTCGTTGGATGTGATTTCCATTTGTACTTGTAATCCGTACTTGGTGTTTTCAGGTTCAGTTTGTGCTTTGCCTTGCTGCCTTGTCAAGAACCCCGTTTTGACTGCTTTTTTTCCCTTCCTCCACTGATACTCAGAGTACTATGCATTGTAACTTTTAAACATTTTCCTGGAATTACTTACTGTCACAGAAAAGTTTCTGTAGAACTTGACAAATTAGGACCACTTTTGGTTCCTCTYTTCATGATTCTCTGAAGGAACTGTGCGTGATTCTCTTCATAACACTTTAGTCACTTCTCTGCTCCTTCTCCAACAGAGAAGAGCATAATAGAATTACATAATATCATATATAGAATAATCAGATCTTATTTTAAGAAGCCATTTTTGTAAATGCCTTGTTCAGATGAAGCAGTATCTTTGGCAGGGTACTTAGGTGGTAGGAGAGATTGCAGATCTCATAACAAATTGTTTTGCTTTGTTCTTCTATCCTGAAATAGCTGAAGCTCACATGAGGATAGTAAACCGTCCTGAACTCCAGGCCTGAGATGGTAGATCCCTTTTTTCCATACGGCCCTAGAGAAAACTGCAGCAGATCACCAAGAGTGTCCAGGCAGCAGAAGCAGCTGCAGGCTGATACCGTCAGCCATTTGGACAGTTTTGTCTGAACATTCGCCCTTCTGAGCTCTCTAGCTGTTCTCCCCATTCTGTTTTTTCACCTCACATCATTGGAAAGCCATTTTCACTCTACTTTCCCTTTCCTTTGCCCTATTGCCCTTTGCTCTCCTCTCCCCAAATGTGGCACTGTCATACTTCCTCCAGGCTGCTTTATCTGTCTGTGTATTCTTTTTCTCTGTCCTTTGCCTGCCTTGACTGTTTAGGCTGTAAACTCTCCAGGACAGGACCCTGGCACACTAAATCTCCATGCTTGGTTGGTCCATGTAATAAACGTGATTAACTGTGATGCTAGTATAGCTAGGGTGGAATTCATCTTGCTTAACTTAAGACATCTGAGCTAGTTACCCTCAGCTCCTTTTATGGTTGATGACCTATTTTAGGATGAGCTAAATCACCTCTGGGTGATACCTGTCTCCTTGTGGACTGTAAAACAAGCCTAGAGTAACGGGCACTGACATCTTTTCCCTCTTGTAACTGAATAGATGGAACTAAAAATTAGTTGTTTGTCTTTCATATTTTGATTATAGATTGGAGGCAAATGCAGGGTTAACTTACATGCTGCATGGTCACYAGGTTGATTATTAATACAATGTTAATATGTGTGTTATAAATCAAAGAGCTTAAGTACTGAATGCTCTCGGAAGGGGAGTTTACAGGTGAACATTCAGCATCTTCCCCAATGGAACGTGAGCTTATAACATGATAAAGCATTAAATAAAAATAGTGATGATGCAAATCTGGAAAGAAGGGTTAGAGTTGTCACTACTTTAGGGGAATCCTTTTCAAGGTGACATAAARTGTTGAAGCCACATGACTTAAACATAGGTGACCAGGATACAGTAATATTTATGAGGTCTGAGCAGGACTTTGCACCAGTAATTTCCCATCTTTACTGGTCAAACACAGTGTATATCCAGAGATGGTTTTAGTAGACACAGATCTGTATTCTCAATTACTTCCTGCTGATGAGTTGCCTATTTGCARAAGAAGATCTTCCCTCTTTATCACTGAAGAACATTAACCAGCACTTTTTATTATTAGATTTGCCCCATTCCGAAGTCCTGGAATTTAGAGTTTTAATGTGCCTTTTTCCCCTTTGTGGTATCCTAATTCTTCTCTGCCTCAATAAAAACTTCTAGCTCTTGTTTTTACCGCTGTGAATAACCTAGTATCATCACTGGATGTCACTTCATTATTTCTCCTTTTTCTAGACCATTTGTGTGCATTAAARAATTCAGACCCTAACAGATTTCTGTAGGAATCCACTAGTGACCTCCCATGCCATTTTAAAGTAGAACAATTTTAATATTTTGTCTGTATTGGCTTTCTTCTAACCATTTCTCTATTCTTGAGTGGGTTTTCCTCCTCACTTCGTGGCAACTTTGAGTCTTTAGTGACAGATTTGTTGAAAAGCTTTCAGAACACAAGATAGATGATACTAACTTTATTTTCCTTTTTTGGATGCATAATAATGCTACAAACCTAGTAGAGTTCTCTGATTAATTACGACTTTATATTGACTCTTTTCCAATACATCAGGCTTATCTGTGTTATGAATTCTAGTCTGTATTATAATTTCTATCAATCTGCTTGTTTTAAATGTCAGACTTTTTCATTTGTAGTTTCCTGCATTACTCCAAATCCCTTTATAAAAAACTTATATTTGCCAATTTTCAGTGCCCCAGAACTGAGGCAGTTTTAGGCAATTTGTTATGCACCACAGTTAATAGTTCAGCTCTTTCATACCGGAGTTGCTTTAGAACTTAGTATCATCTGATCCCAGCACTTATTACTTGCTCATTCTGTTGATTTGTTCGGTAACGTATTTATACGACACTTCAACTTGAGACATGTCTTCCACCATGTCCTCTGCAACATCAGAAACTTCGCAGATTCCTGCATGGTGAATGTGTGTTCATATAATTCATTGACCTTTTCTGCTAGGGCCTTATCATCCTTAGGTGCTCCTTTCTAACTTTATTTCCTCCTGGCTTTAACAGGTGCTCAGACAGGCTTCCTATTTTTAATATATTTAAAGCAGGTGTTATTAGACCTTATGTGTTTGGCAAGATAATCCATAATTTTCCTTGGCTAAGCATTACTGTGCRTTCTTTTTTAATCTGTCAGGTTTTATTCTTTGCTATTTTCCTTATTTGGACCTGACTGGACATAAATGGAACAGTAAAAGAGACATTTAACTAGTCTGGCTGGATTTCATCTTCCTGAAGTCTTCTTTCATAGGTTGTATGTCTTTTTCGGGGCCCCAGTATGATACCGTTAAACAAATGTGTACCGTTTGCAGACATTTTTACCCTTTTTGACTGCCTCTTGATTTTTTTTAACAAACTTTCTCATATTTGTGACATTTTCCCCTCTGAAATGCAGTACTTCTGTAGTGAATTTTTGCTGCACAGGGATATTAAAACTGAGTACCTAATRTTTGYTGTTACACCTTGGTTGTAACATCTRAACAATCCGTGCACCACTCAGATGTGGAAGAGCTTTTGTAGACAGTCTTCTCTTTTCCAGTCTGAAGAGTCCTAGTCTAAGGTGGGGATACCTTAAAAGTTTGTAAGATTAAAAATGACATGGGGGAAAATGCATAGGAAACGGTCCTTCACTGTGTCATCTACTGGGGGAAAAAAAAACAGTGGACCTCCAACAGAATTGTGAAATGGCACATTCAAAGCATACAACATGTAAATAGAGACAGCCAGAAATCGTGATAGCCCATGTCCTAACTTACTGTATTTGTTATGTTCTTAACGCCACATACTCCAAGATTCTGTGCTAGTGGTTTTCTCTACTACAGCTTTTTAGCTTCTTTAATTCATCCAAAATCTATGGCTTCTCATAAAGATATTTTAGTAATTATATGTTCATCTCTTAATATCTGTGTTAAGATATCTCTGATGTGGAAAAAAATATCTGAGTTTAAGTCTCCATCTTACAAGGTTGCCTATCTGGAATTAGTTCACTGACGTAAGCGGAACTAGAATARGACATAATAACTAAAGAGACAGACTCTGCTCCATGGTAGGGTAATGAAATAACTGAAGTGTATTTCCGCATTTGATATGGAAATTCACAGCAGTATTTCACAGTAAAGAATACTGAACTATTTAATATATTTTTGTATGAACCCTGAATTATGTAACATACCATCCAATTTCCTGATGTGGATTTGAAGGAAACTAAGAACTGATGGGGTAACCCTAGTTCGCCCCGTACTGTAGCAAGAGGATTGCTGTTGTCAGTCTACAGTTCCTTGCTTAAGCTGAATGCACTAGTTTCTACTGTAAGGTGTGACTTGTTTTCTCTTCCTAAATCAGATGTCCCTTTTCAAAGAGTAACTTCGCCTTTGTGACAGGCTGTGACTGGAGAACTAAAGTTATCTCCTCAGCATTTAGATAATTTTAAAACGATATGTTTATTTTTTTCATTTTACGTACCACACAATTTAATACATTGTAAATATTGTTTTAATATAGTGCTTAAATTTATCAATACAACTTACTTCCAGCTCCTAGGTAATTTAGAGTCATGTATAATAGTTCTGATCCATCTGTCGTGTTTATGAAGTGGTATTTCATTTATGCCCCTCTGCAAGAAAAAAAGAATCTTTGAATCTATGGGGAGGGGAGTTCATTTGAAAACAGAGTAGAAAATTAAGACGTTACTGAAAGTAGTACTGTCTTTGCTTTCCGTCCTATACAAAGCTATCTCTTCCTGCTTTAGTAGTCTTGCTTTAAGTGTTGGTTTTCTCCTTTGGTTCTTTCTATCTTAAATTTAAAATGATTTTATTTCATTAWATACATCTGAAGAACATAGCAGAAAAAATATTTTTTTTAAATTCTTTTTCTGTGAAAAAACAAATAAAGACATTCTGGAATAATAATATATAATTTATGTATTTAAAATCTTTTAAAGGAGATTCTCAAAGCTTCTAATGCCATTGTACTTTTAACTTTCATTTTTGCTTCATCTGCATTGAATCATCTTTTACTACTTAAAACAGAAATTGGGTTTATTGAAACATTTCAGTTCTGATTATTTTTTAATAAAGATGAAGAAGTCTAACCTAATGAAATCACTGGAATGAAATGAGAAAAATTTAAAAGAATTAATAAGCTGAAGACTTGAAGGTTTTATTAAGTCACATTTGGCTGTATGTTTCTCTGTGTGTATCGTCTTGGATCAGTAGGGTGAGAAGTATGGCATGTCAGAAATGACCTTTGCACCGTTAGACTGACTTCTTCTGTTACATTTCTAGAAGGGTGAGTTGCAGACAACTTGCACTGCCAGTAGAACTTGTGTGTATAACTCCAGTACCTGTGATCATGAAATTGGCTTTGAGATGCACAGTAGTACTGAATTCAGCTTTTATTTCCCATAGGTCTGACTTAYAAATATATTTTGTAGAACGGATGCACATCTATCAATCTATCAGATAACTGTGAAACGTCATAATGTATGAGCAGCTTTATGATTTATGAGCTTGCAGACTTTTTTTTATACTTTTGGAAAGAAAATGTTTCCTGCTCCATGAAGATCATCTGATAATTCAGTGTTGTACTGTGCAGCTATACTTGTAGTACTATGTGTGCAGTTTGTAACTTGCTCTGCAAGTCTCAAGTCTAGTGTAGCAGATTGTCATAACTGTGCCCCTGCCCGTGGATCTGCTGGGGGATGTCAAGTACTGCTTTTGTTCCAATGACCTTGTTGTTGTGGAGGAACCTATGCTCTTCCAGCGCTTCTTTCCCCCTCTTACTGTAACAAGGGAAGTAACTCCTACAAGGCCTTTAACACTGCTCCTGCTGCTGCTCCTCCCAGCTTTTGTTGGCGCCCTGTAGTTGCTCCTTGCATCCCTATTCTCATCCGTATACCCATATCTCCCTCCCCCTTCCTTGCTAAATTCAAGTCCCTCTCAGTTTTATTTTTCCTATCTCCCAGTGGCATCTTAGCTCTTAAATTTCTAAGCACAAGAGCAAAGTGTGCTTTCTTAACGCAGCCTGAAATGACAACTAGATACTACTGCAATGAGCTACTTAAAAAATGTGTAGATCACTACAATGTATTGGCCTATTGTAATTATCTGTACAATTCTTTTGCTTTCATTCCTGTTTTGTKATGAACTTTTTAGCAGCAGACCATTTCTACCAGTGCACAAAGCGTAACATCACATGACATTGACTTTACTCAAACCAGAAGATTTTTGTGCCAAGGTTGTAACATTGTATCATTACTTCATTGTATCTGTGTGAAAATTTTAATTTCACGCCCTGCGGACTTCACTGTCTCCGTGCTCTCTACTCATGTTGTTGCATAGAAGGGTAAGTCCCAGGGTCACATTCATTTTGTAGGGTGCCTTCTTTTTTTCTTTTTTTCTTTCTTTCTTTCTTTCTTTCTTTTTTCTTTTTCTTTTTTTCTTTTTTTTTTTAAATCAAGAGTTCTGTTTCCCTTGAGAGGTCGTGCTGTAAAGTTATTTGGGGATTTCTGCCAGAAAAATACTTGCAAACTTTAACTGAATATACTGAAAATATTTTTGATAGTTTTTTTAGCATGTAGATATGATCCTTTTATTGAAATATATGTAAGTGTTGTGTGCTA
Organism: Rhea americana; assembly: GCF_003343005.1. Taxonomy (NCBI): domain Eukaryota; kingdom Metazoa; phylum Chordata; class Aves; order Rheiformes; family Rheidae; genus Rhea; species Rhea americana. Next base: position 450,975 of record NW_028186901.1, read on the forward strand.
TATACTGTGATGTATTTTTACATGAATAGGTGCAAGTGATGTGGTAGAAGTATGCATTAATACACAGGGATGGGAAACGCTTGTTTAAATATATTACCACATTTCTCATCCACAAGAAATCCAGTCTAGTTCTACAGAGATGCAAACCTTTGCGGGCAAAAGWAGCCCTTGTTTGATGTTTTGAATGGGTTTATGGAGCTTTCTGTTTTCCAGACATTGGCAGTTTAAGCTTCGGTGGTTGCTCTGTACATGCATTGTATGGATAAGTCACAATTCAGTCCTTGCTAGTCAATCCTCAGCCTTTTGTCATACACTATCAGTGAGGCTTAGCGCATCTGTGAAGCGAAATACCCTAGTACAGATTCACAGAATCACAAAATGGTTGAGGTTGGAAGGGGCCTCTGGAGATCATCTAGTCCAACCCCTCCTGCTTAAAGCAGGGTCACCAAGAGCATGTTAGAGAGGATCTTGTTCAGGCGGGTTTTGGATATCTCCAGGGATGGAGACTCTACCACCTCTCTGGGAACCTGTTCCAGTGTCTGACTATCCTTACAATAAAAAATGTTTAAATAGAATTTCTCATATTTCAATTTGTGCCCGCAGCCCCTTGTTCTTTCACAGGGCACCACTGAGAAGAATCTGGCTCTGTTGTCTATATTCTCTCCCACCAGATACTTGCACACATTGGTAAGATCTGCGTTTCTTCAGCATGTCACAGTCGATCTGAATGGCAGCACAACCATCGTTTGTGTCACCACCTCAWTTCACATCAGCCGTTGGCCAGCAGCTTGGTTCACTTTCTATTCTTTCTTAGCCTAACRTATATTCAGCAGAATATGGGAATGAGAGACTGAGAGCCAGGCTCCTGAGCCATTAAGTGCCCTGCCATGTTTTTCAGAGTGTATCAGTGACACTCTGTAGTTTTTGACAGAAACACAGACTGTCTGCAGGTGTATGGTTATCGAAAAGTAATCCTGCAGAGCCCAAGATCATCTTTGCTGGTTACTGCTGGGAATGAACGAACTAAAATTTCACTTCTCAACCCATCTGTTCAGCAGCCAAAAGTAGGTAATTTATCTCAGTGGGACACATACCACCTGTGTAAAGTTTTTGAAAGAGGTTGTTAGCATGCGCTGACTATAGCCAAGGGACACCAGGCCTGAGTGCCTTGTACTCCGTGCTTTACTGCTGGCTTTTTCTGTAGGGTGCCTTCTAGCTTAGTACTTGCACAGTGTCAAGCCTATTCAGTGCCTGTTTCCCTATGAAGCTTACAATGACACTACCTGTGCTGCCACGCGACGTGTTCTTGTGCTGCCTGCGTGCAGCTCCTCACTAGCCGTCACCCCTCTTTGACATGCTAAACCAGGCACCACCAACACACTGTATTTTTTACACCTACTGTTTTCTCTCAGTGACTTCTCTTGAATTATGTATCCTCATCATTGATGTATGAAATCTCAGCTGATTTAAAGATTACCCTGGAGAGTTCAGCACACCTGGAAATGAACGGAACGGCGGTTAATCCCGACCCTTCCTCGACTGAGTGCAAAGCTGGGAGGTTAACAGTAGTTGGGTAATGGCACGCAATTTCTATGGCAGCTTTTGTTTCTTCACGTATGGTCTGAGCCTAAGCAATCGATACATCAARATGCCAGCTATTTTAGCTCAGTTGCAATGTTTACTTTCAGGCAAAATTGAGTGAAGGAGTTCGAATAAAGAGCTAGCATATACAAAGATTCTGGGTTACTGTTCTTTTAGGACTAGACACCAAAGATTTCATTAGATAAAGTACCTGAAACCGCTTGTACATCTCTCACTGGGATGTGACTAGAACAGAGCAAGTGAACACAAAGCTGGCTGAAAAGCAGCTGCTCTCTGATGTGAGGCTTCTGAGTACATTGGGAAAGAAAAAGAAGCCACTGAGCGTAAATTACACGTATARTGTCAGCAAGATGCAGAATTGCAAGCCATGTAAAACTCGAGCACTCTGTCCTCTGTAACACACTTCAGCTTCTTCAGTGTGAGTTGTGGTCGCTCTGCTCCTTGCAGAAATAAGGCTTTTCTAGATGATCTGCAAGATCCTGTGTTCACCTCTATTATGCCAGCGTAACTGGCCTAAAAAGATAATGCCCATTACTATGCTTTTAGCATTAATAAAGTTATACCAATTAAAAACTGAAAGCAACAGTCAGCACTCAAGCCTGCGGTGCACAGTCTGGCTGGAAAATGGGCTTTTTGCAAGGTAAAATGCATCCATTCTCTGTTTTGACTATTATTATACTTGAAATTTAAATTCCTCTGAATTTCTAGGCAGTTTCAGCCCCATTAGCTTCCTATCACACCATCTTGTAAAGCTTCCTTTTCTTTTCTAACTCTTCTGCTATACATCTGGCTCATGAGCAGAGAAGGCCAAGGCATGGGTTTTTGCAATAAATGCTCTTTTTTAAAGTCAAGCCTCCAACTGAGCACTTCCTTCTCACTACTTCTACCCTTTCTCTTTCTACCCTGTTCCTTACCAAGGGACTGCTCGCATAAGCACAGAGGCTATCATCATGGCCTTGTTTTTTCATGGATCAGGAGCTAGAAGATGTTTGCATTTACCTCCAGAGTATAATTCTGACTGATAGGTTCTTATCAGGGTTGCCAAGCCCATCCATCCAATTGTCTATTTCTGTTCTGAAGACCAAGCAACCATAAAGTTGAAAACCGTGTTATATTTTTGGAATCTGAAATTTCAGACAATGTATTTATGAATTATTTATGGGGAATGTGTTTTCAGTAATGTGCAGCATAAAATGGAAAGAATGTGTATCCATACTTGCCCTGAACTCTCCAAAGTGCATGCTAATAAACAGAATGATAACCTACCATCACTYTTGCCCTATAAGATTTATAGTGCAAGCACATTTTTTGTGTAGTTCAATTCAAATCAGTTTGTCAACTTAAAGCTGTAGTGTTTTGTTTTAAAGTAGAACTTAGTGAGTGATTTTCTATTACTTAAAGAAATCTAACTGCTCCCCATCTCCTTATTCTGCCAGAGTTAGGGTCTGTAAATTTTTCTAGTCATGCTGGTATAGAGCCACGCTAAATTATGCTTTAATTCACAATTAGAAGGAAGTGGCAACTGTACAGAGTAGCAAACCTTTCATTTAAAATGGCCATTTTACAAGATCATGATTCTACGGAATGATTAAAATATTGAAGAATAATTAAGGTATCTTCAGATTTTCAACTGTTTAGAAGTGCTGGGCTTGTTTAATTTTTTTAAGCCTCCCTGAAACAGCTTTTTCTGTAATGACAGTAATACAGGACTTTATATTATCACAACTTGTTGTTTATTGGTGTCTTAATTGTCTAATGGTAACTTGTTTTCAATGATATAGCTGACAGGGCAGAGATAATTAAGAAACAGAAGAATTTGATTGCTGGATTTTGCTATTAAATACTCCATGTCACAGCAGAAGAAATTAAGCTGATAAGCAGGAGGGGAAGAATAGCACAGATCCACAGGAAGGTGTTTAGGTACGGCAATTGTCTGTGTGTAAAATGTTTCACCAGGATAGAAAAAAAGAAGGAAAAGGTAAAATAATTCCTAAGTATTCACTGAGACATCTCATTTGCAATTGTCATGGTGTAAATTGGAGACCTCACAGTACCTATTCACCCTGACACAGTGAACTGCAGCAGAATGGGAAGAAGCCCAGCTCCGCTGAGCCGGAGGCAGAACTTCCCCTGGTTTCCATAGGGTCAGGATTCCACCCGAATGTACACTTAAAATGACTGCAGTCCAGTTTTGCTCCTCTGTTCAATGAGGTTTTAAATCTTGCAGAGGTAGTAGCATTTCTTGCACAGTGGTTAGAAAGTCAATGAAAACTCACAGTTCAGTAGCTAAATGACAAGGTAAGAAACTTTGGTATCATAAAATGGTTATAAGTGTTTGACCTAAAACTATGCAGATGTCCCAGTGATTGTACTGTTGAAGCAAAAACGTGATTTATTATCTCTTAGACTAAGAATTTGGACTGAGCTTGTGAGGAAAGGCAGACTGCTAAGCAGTGTAAATCATGATGGACTTTGTAACCTTGCAATTTTTTTTTGTTTTTTCTTTGTTTTTTTCTCTGAGCCATGCCCCTTTAAATTATATTTATTTAGTACCCTGAAAGTTCTCAGCAATGTACAAGGATATAAGCCAGTCCTAGCTCTGCAAGAAGTAAATTAGGGAAAAGAGATGAAACATGAAAAAGAAATCAAAACTGTGAGGCAAGACAGAATGTCAGAGAGGAGGTGCAGAATTGCACTGCCACTTACATATGCAACCCTTTGTCAAAGGCTCTAGTACATTATAAAAGGAAAAGCACAATTTAAAAGATGATTCATTGAATTAGAGGTTGCTGTGTGGGGAAAAATACTTGGGGACAAACTTGTGAGAGCAAAATATTGAGAAGAAAGGCTGTTAAGGTGGGAGAAGTATGGGGTTGAGGTATGGGAGAAAAGATGATGACAGCTTAGTTTTGGCCCAGAACAATGAAGGTTAAAGATTGTGGTGAAGATATGCTGTGATGACAGAGTGCTTAAGGGAATAAAAGCTAAGCATGCTCTGAAGTGCAAAATTATTATGTAATATCACAGCAGAATCAGGGCCTCAGGTGTTGTACATACACTAGGGTTCATTTTCTGATCTGAAGAGCTTTCAGACTTGATGAGATGGAAAAGGGTGTGTGGGAAGGGAGAGAAGGACAATACAAACCGAATGATTGCAAAAGTGGTTGTTAAACCCCATGGATCTGTATTATCTTTCTTTTTTACTAAAACTTTGTTCTAAGTTATCCTTTTCTCTCTGGCAGGTCTGTTTTAAAAGATTTCTCCACTTCCCAATACTCATTTCTCTGTTCACCCTTTCCCTTCCAGAATTATCACAACCTCAGTTGTTCCAGTACAGCTACCTGCAGCCATAGCTTAAAAGAAATGATCTGGATTTTGTTGATGTTTTTTTAACTACTAGAAGCACACACAGACAAAAACAATAAAGAAGCCCTTTCAGTTGTATTTGACAGGTTGGTAACATCATAGCAAAGTCTGAGTGAAAGTCCAATGTGGAAGTAGCAGAAAAGGCTGAGTTACTAGGGCAAAGAGGTAGGATTGGGAGCGCTGGGAACAGAGGACTGGTGAGAAATTTAGGTGTTGGTCTCTACCTACAGGTCAAGTGAAGATGACAGTGGCATGTTTGTGTCACAGGAGGGAATGAGAGTGGCAATAGGTATTATTTCAGTAATAACAGCCAGTTGGATGCTATCATAGATGAAACTAGAGTGAAAAATGGAAAAGAAAAATCTTTTATTGGCTCTTACCTAGGGCAGAAGTTTTCTGCAATGGTGTTGCTGAACTCAGTATCCTTTAGTACACTGGCTTTGCTTGGGATGCAGAATGCCAGAGGGGAACCAGTAGTGTTCAGCCTCTTTCAAGATCTTTAGCTCTCTTAGCTCTTTACTACTGTTTATCGCTTTGAAGAGGGTATCCCATAACACTTTCAAGCATGACTCATTTAAGTTAGCAAAGATGTGATGTTACCAAATTCTACTGCTTCTCTGCTAATTCCTCCAGTAAAAAGTTGGCTGCAGTCTCTGATGATATTTTTCACAAGATTTAGTGGTAATTGCCACTGACTCCACAGAATAAGAGGCATTCAGTTTGCTGGTGTTGTAGGTCTTACAGCATAGAGCAGTGTTACAGTGCAAGTACCAATATGTACAAATTAGAAAGCAATGAAGTAGCAGAGCAATGAAGTAGCAAGAGAAAGGCCAATGTCATCTGAGTCTGCAAAGCATGTGTCTTGTGAGTGTTAGAGGAAGCAGCTCTCCTCTCTGTTTCTGTGTCACCACACCAGGGGAATATGGTGCTTATTTCTGGCTGGTTGCTTACTGGAAAGATACCATCAAAAATCAGAGGAGAGAAGCAAAATCTGTTGCTGTGCTAGAGGTATTGATATATGAGAGAAGATTAAAATATGTGTGACTTGGATAGATGTTGACTGAGACTGAAGCAGAAGGGAAAAATGTGATATTATTCAAATACTTAAAGTGTATTTGCATCAAAAAAGCAGATAGATCTCTGGGTACCATGCAAGATTTTTAGCTATAACTAATGGTGTGAGGCTAGGAAGAAGAAAAAACCCTCTTTATCTATCTCCACCTGACTATCAGAAACATTTTCTTGTAGTGTATTCTTGTTTGTGTCACATGCACCTTCTCCTTCTATCAAACTCCAAAGCAAAAAATGCATGAAACATTTGTGATRTTTTCCATGTTATCCTGATCTCCTTAATTGTGTGTTATATCTTCCTCCCTGGACTTTGACTATCTATTTAGACAGTATGCTCTTTTGGACAGGGAATCACTCTTAAAAGTATCTGTAGAGTGGGTCCCCCTGATCCTGATCAAAGCCCCTCCAGGTTATACTGTAGCCCATAAATAAGTAATAATGGTAACGATAGTGTGAGATGTATTTGGCTGTGGAATGGCCTCCCAAGGCAAATAGCAAGAGGCTGATTGTTAACAACAAACACTAAGGAGCACACTGTAGGGAATGGTTCTCCRTCAGCAGGGAGATGGCTGGATGATCTAATAAATCTTTTCCTTCTCTAGGTTATGATTATGTGAATACTGCCTTAGAGAGTTCTGTAACAGTCTCTGATACTATAAGCTCTCTATTACATGGGTGTGAGTTTTACAGCGCTCTGGGAGGCTCTTGCTGAGGACACTGTGTAAATATATTCTGTTTTACGTTGTGTGATGTATTTTAAATAAAAGGCTCAGATCTTTTTTTAATTGCTTTGAAATATACTGCAGTCTGATCTTTTTCTTTAAGAATTAAAAAACTTTGAGATGCATTTGGAAAATACAGACCCGTTACAGGCAGGAAATATGGCCCAGCCTGGAGCTGATTTAAATACATACGGCACTGCTGAATTTGTCTCTTCCTGTGTCCCACAGTGAACAGTGTCTCCTGCCTCTCAATCTGCTTGAAAGTAAAATAAAATAGGAATCTCGTGCTAACTAGCAGAGTCCCTTTGTCTCTGATTCTCTGTGTAATCTTGCTCATTCACTTGAGGCTTCAGTCTCAGAGATTACACTTCTCTGTTCTTTTTTTGATTGCAACATCTTGAGAGTCATTACATGGGAATTCTTTGGTCACTGAGGATGCAGTGCAAACAGGAGAGGCAAGGTCCTCTAACCTGACATCTGGCCTTTCAAGGAAAAACTGCAAAGTTAGCCTCTCCTCAGCTTTCCTATTCTATCCAACCACCTAAAAGTTTCTAGCTACCACAAGTCAGAATCCTGGTCTGAGCCAGCAGGATGTTTCATACATCCTTATGGCACAGCCGGAGACAGATCGTGTTGCAGAGGACCCCTTAATTTGAGCAAAGTTTTGCCCTCCACCCATATAGCCTGCGTTAACTTGGGGGTAGGTGATCATTCATCAAAGCAAGTTTTTCACAGATGAAATGTTTGTGATACAACCTGAGGTTATCTTCAGGTTTGGAGTAGTTTTGGCTGCTGAGGCCATTTCTCTGCCTCTGTGTTTTATCCCTAGGAAACTGCTTTTATTTGCTCTGTTTGCTATAATCTAGTACGAATTTGATACTTGCTTTAGCATAGCAGTAAGCTTGGCTTTCTTTTCTGTAAAATGGGTCTGTTCCTTACCCCTTGAATGTGTTTTTGGCTGTATTTAATATTTGTAAAGTGCTGGAGGCAGGCAGTGTTTTACGAATACAAAATAGTGTTAGGCTTTGTACTTAGGCACAATACTGTGGCGTAATTCAAAGGCAATTCATGTAACATTAGTAAATCACTTTGAACTTTATGTTGAAAATATAAGCAGCAGTATAAAAATAAACCTTTTTATTTCCTTTGGTATATACAGTTAAATAAAGTAAACCTGTACAGCTACTAATCTCCAAAACCGTATTGCCAGTATGCTTTGTTGAAATGCCATCCCCTTGCAGAACAGACATTCCGGGCGTTTTGTATGCGTTTACGGTTGAAGAATAAATTTTCAGAGACTGTAAATGAAAAGATATCTCTGAACATAGTGATCAAATAATATCTGACACTGCTTGTTTAAGGAAAAATACATATATCTCACTGCCAGAGTATTTACGACTCCAGTAAGTTTAGTTATTTTGACTCATGGGGAGATTTCTGCTCCTCCAAATATCAAATGTGTTTGGGATTGTGCTGTTTTTCCGGGAAGGAGCAAATAAAATTATTGGTTAAATGACTGCACAATGTGAAAATACAATCATGTAGTTTAAAAATTGAACAGTGTATAAGAAATATCGCATATTTTACCATGGGAAATAGATTTAAAAATTCAATGACATATCCCAAAAGTATAAATAAATAAATAAACAAGCATAACTGTCCAGCCAACTGATGTAAGGATGTTTTGTGATTACCTTCAAGAATGACGTTTTCTCTATTTTCTTTCACAATGATTAATTCTGTGCATTATTTTTGCATAACCAGACCATTTAGATATTGTACATTGTAGGATTGTCTGAACTCTGATTGCCCAATAGGTTTTATTTGACAGAGAACCAAATGGTTTGAGGTGATTTCTCAGCAACCATCCTGGGAATAAGAGGTTTATGGTTCGCAGAGCAACAGCCACATTTGCGTGTTCATCATAAAAATACAGGAGCATTCCTCCCCATTTGGGTTGGAAATCTAATGCAAAGTAAGATGCACCTGTAGATGTTCTGAGAGTTGTATTTCTGCTGCACAGGCAATGAAAGAGAAATACTGTGGGAGGAAGGATTTGGCACTGTACAAACCTGGGGGTTTTTTGTACTGTTTTCCTCTTTAAAATGTGAGCATTTAATGAGCTGTTCTGAATCATAATGCTTTATGATGTTTCCTGTTACCTTAGTGACGGACTACAAAACTTCTACATTGAGAGTGTATAAACTCCACTAGATTCTTCTGTATTTAATTATGAGCTAATGCTTAAAGTTTAAAATAAATTTTCAAAAGCACCTTAGTGGCTGAGGAGCCAAATTTCCAGAAACCCTTAATTGTACACACAAGATTAAGGGAGTGTCATCATGGCACTATGCAGCACCAGACCAAGATGGATWTAACCAGCCAGGGCACAGTTCTGCCCTGACACAGCTGTACTGGTTTGATCCCAGTGGTACCTAACTCTTAGATAGTTTGGGCATCTCCATACTGCTCTCTGTTAAGCTATGTTTGGAGGAGGTTTACATTAAAACCGGATTTCCTTATTGAAATAAAAGCTTAAGAGATTACCTGGTTTGTTCTCTCTATTTTTATTTCTACCTTCTAGAACTGGCCCTGCCTTCAGCAGGCCCAGGATGCCAATTATTTTTGTTTCCTGKGCTGATGAAATTTCTGGAGACTTAGTTTAGTGTTTAGTTTCACCAATCTTTAGCTACATAAATAGCTGGACCTCTAATCTAAGCTTGTAGAGTAGACTTTACACGTTTTCTTCTCCCAGAATGAAACATGCAGACTTTCAAGCTGATGAATGTTAAATAAAATACATATACATATACATATATATATATATATGGGGGAAGTGTCAAAACCAGACTTAGAAAAGAGATAGTTTTCCAGTCTGTTGCGGAGGTGCTCATTGACTTTTTAACATACTTACAAATATAGCAAAAAGGTGAAGACAGACTGAATTATCCTTAAAGGGACAGTTGCCTATCTTTCAAGAGGATTCCAAGTAGATTATTTCCTTCTTTCAAGAGGATGAAACATCATCTAGCACTGATAGAACATTTTGATTGCTTGAATCAACATTTATTCATGAAAAGTTTCTGTATATAGTTGATGTCCCCAGAGCTGGTACCTGGGATATTTTTTCTCCTGGGGAAAGGTAAACAATATGAGAGTACTCTTTGATTGTTAATTTGTATTAAGAGTGTTCTGTATTCACAAGCCAAGTTTGCCAGATCAGTTTTCATGCTTGAAATGTCCCGACTTTTGAGTACCTGTAGCCTTGATTTTGTGTAAGCCTTAAAGTGTTATAATAATAATAATGAATCCTGTTTTTACTTACACATGTATTCAGCTCATGCACAGAATACATATGCTGTTTTTTAGAGAATGTTGCATTTCAGGATTTGAGCGTCCTGACTGCATCTCTTTAAACATTCAGATACAAATAAACTGTGAGAAAATTGTCTTTCTGAGCTTCAGACTGGGTCTACTGTGTTGCCTCCAGCCAGATGCTGTCAGATGTTGCCTACACAAACTGGGGCAACCCATTAGCATGGGATTAAACACTAAATACCTGCAAGGAGCATTCTCTTTATCAGATAGCGCTCTGTTAGCATAGTTCATTCACTTTATTGCATATATAACTGTGGTGTCAAATAGACTGATTTACAACACCTGTTCTTTTACATAATCTTTGCTATTTGCTGCTCTTGTAATCTGCCAAATCATTTAGCCTTCCTGATAGCAGAAATGCTGTAAAACTTAGATAAACTTGCAGAAGAAATGAACTCCAACGTACTGCTGAAATGTAGGGCCTGCACGTTTACTGTAAATGCACTGACTGGTCTGGTTTCCCCCTACCTAATCTGTGATTGAATGTGGCTGCTGGAGAAATTGAAAATTTTGTGATAGCACTAGAGTCAGARGAGATAAGCATTTGTATGCTAGACTAGATTAATCTAAAAAGGAGTTTTAGGTGTGGCTAATGAAACCAGTGTATGTGTTAACTGGTTTTCTTTGGGGTTCAAAGCATCTGTGTATATCTATATAGAGCCTAGTCCAAAACTTTCTGTACGTGGAAAGCATGTCTAAATAGTTGTGTGCTAGTTTTCACTAGCAACGTGACTTTCTCCATCTTCGATTAGAGAGATCTTTAAAAGGCCTTAGTTTTTAAAGGGTGCTTTCTGAATGCAAACAACCCTTTAAATCGTGTTGTCCAACTACCCRAAAAACATTTGTCCTTTTGAAATTCTTGATTAGGATAACTGTAATGYATCATATTTGAGGGAGATTAGCCATCTATGTAGTCTAGCTGGAACAGAACTAYCTGCTTTTGCTTTTGTTTTGAGTCACTCATCTCTGGTTTTATTGGGGCTGATTTGAACAGATGAGTAATACAAAGACACCTAGACAAGCTAAAAATGTGAACAGGAATTTTACAGAATGAGTTTCTGATTGGGAGAAATGTAAGCTAGTGTATCTGAGGGAAAATAAACCAATCTACAGGTAGTCAAATAGTAGGGAGAGCACTGTAATGCAGTCATAGTGAGTTAGACTGTGCCATCAAATTGGAAGGAGCAATAAAAATTGTTGAAGGAAATGAAAGTGTTGAATTTCCAGTGCAATCATAGCATCAGAAAGCTCTAATGATTTATCGTTAAGACCGCTATTAACTTATCACTAGCACAGTTAACTCCTCTGAGCTAAGGAAGTCTTTCAGAGACTCTGACACAACTGTTGAGTTACTATGAGTTCCTTGACTAGCTGGGATGTAACTCTCACTGCTGGAGCTAATGAAAGAGCGAATGAAATGTATGTTGCACAGCTTTGCTAGTTTAGGCAAGAAAGCTGCTTTGCGTGATGTTAGTGGACAACATAGGTGATGCGCTCAGTGGTAGTCTGCCTCTGGGAAATACATTGACCTTTGCTAATGTTTCACCTCAGTAAAGTGTTGTGGATACTTGTACTTAAGAACTTTTCATTTCACCCTATTTTAGGCACGTACTCCAGCTGGCTAGTTGCTTAGTCTTCCTAGGCTCCCTCTGTCCTGAATGAAAAAAACAGAGGCTTTTTCATAGGGACTTGAAACAGGAGTCTGAGATGTTCCCTTACTGTGTGGAGGAGCTACTCTTTCTACCTACAGTAGAGGGAGCCTGTGAAAACCAACCAGCTGCACTGAGGCCTAGGGCTGKGTGCTGTGAATAATCTGTGTGTGCAAGTCATTGAGGGGACTTTGGGGTAAAACTCTTGAGTGATAGCTCTGAGATTGGAGAACAGCCTCCCTGGGGAAGCAGTGGAACCAGTATTGTTTAAGACATTTAAAATTGGACAGGAGAAAATATATTGTAATGATCAATCCTGTGCTGGTATTTAGATCAGGTCTTGTCTCGTGTGAATATTAATAGGAAGTCTCTGTCTAAAGTAACTGCCATTATTCAGTGTGCGTTACTAGCTAACATTCGCTTGCAACCTTCCTCCACATCTGTACTCACACTTAAAGGACAGTTTGAGTAATGTTTAGCATCTTTGCCTTCTCTCTTGGTGCCTGAAGCGCTGATTTTGTGTTGCCTTGCTTAGATTGTATTCCTTCAGTGCTTCCACCAGACAGATTCCATATAGTGCGTAGAGATTTACAGGAAGCACGTGKAGTTTGTGGCAATAATAATAAAGGCTCCTGCTGTTTTCAAATCCCTGGGAAACTAAATCAAGTGTAGAGTCTCTTCAAAAAAGTGCAGCCTATGTATAAGTCACTTTACTGTTACCTATGTGGGTCTGTGTTGTACCTGTTCTGTGTATTTGGCTGTCATATCTTTGAGTTCTGTCCTCAGTCTCCAGAGTGCAACTAAGACATTATACACCTCAAATGGAAAATCTGATGAAACAGCTTAAAATAAACTGTGCACACGTGCTTTGCTCAACTCTTTTCACAACTCTGTGTCGCTATTCCTCATAGGAACTCATATAGCCAAATTCTGCCTGTTCCTATGGCACCCATTGGGCAAATCTAGGTGTAGTCTGACTTATGAGGGTGGAAAGATTGGATTCAATTTCTGTGTGATGCCGAGATGCTTAATGGAACGCCATTTTCTTGATATGTTTCTCCAGGTATGAAGCCTCTCTTCTTGACCTCGTTGAAGCTATGAGTCCCATATCTGCCCCAGGAAACCTCAACAAAGAATACCATGACAGGAGCAAAATGCATACACCTCACCATGTGAGCCACAGGCCATCGACTTGGTACCAGGCCCCTCGGAGTTCCAGAAGCAGAACAGATGAGCTAGAGGAGAGCCGGCTCCTTGAAGAGATTTTCTTCATTTGACAAGGCTTATTGGTGTACAGCCCTTCTGTAGAATTTTTAGAACTTTTTTATTTTTGATTTGTTTGTTTCAAAGTATCATTTTTAAATTATTTGGTTGACAATTGTCTGCCCTCCTCTAAAGCATAGCTAATTAGCATCCTGTTGCATTTGGGATTTAGCAATCATGTTGCAGGAACGTTTTTGGGATAGACCAGTCAGGAAGTTTTAACATTTTTTTRTAAACCTTTCACATGCCAAGAAATCATTCTAAAATAGAATTTTTTTTTTAATGCACAATGTTTTCTAATAGATTGAAGTCACAGTTTAGCCAGCCTCATATTGAAAATGTATTTCATTATTGATTTTTAGCTCTGAAGCAGTTTGCAAGAACTGCCTAACGGTCAAGAACCACCACATTCCAAGTAGATTATTTTCTAATTAAACAACAGCCTGTTTAAAACGGGGCATATTGTAAAGGTACAAGCACTTTACTACTTTTCCCAGTTGTTCTATGATCTACTTTTGCCTTCAGCATTCTAATATTTACTATGCTGGGACTTCAGGATTATATCCTAAGCTCAACTATACAGTGTCTAATAACATTAATAGATGTTGTTGCAGGTTGATGCTCTAGGTATCCATTCAAAATGTATTCCTCCTTAAATCAGTGCTATTTGACATAGTTTATATGCTGGGAAACCTAACCCTGAAATAGCAGAACACACTCTGACGTTGTAGTGATCCAAAACTTAGTTTATACGCTTTTCAAGATGAAATATATAGTAGTTGTTGGATAAGAGCAGTCTTCAGACATTTTCCCTAACTTGCACTATTTTGATCTTTTATCCAAGCTCTATTGTAAATAAGGCAAATCAGTAATTATTTCCACTAGCATCTCGCAATGCACATTTCCCTGCTGGCTTTAATTATTCATGCTGTATCTATTTCAGTTTATTTAAATGCACTTCCATCTACTGCATGCACTTGGTTATTTAAAGAAATGTGCAGAACTGGTAAAAATGACTGCAGATTACAGGATTGATGGTCATTTTCTCCACAATGCAATGTTCATATTTTATTGTAACAGTAGCCACTGGCATGTGGTCCTAGAAATATGAGGCTAAAATACTCCTTTTGCACAGTCAAATTGCAGTGAGGGAAAGGTAGAATTGTGCCAGTATGGGCAAGTTCTAGGCCATTTGCTCCCAAACACCACTTCATGGGCCAGTACAGCTTTTGTGACAGCGTCTTTAGGCAGCACTGCTTATCTTAATGGCAGTGAGTATCTGTGCTGATCCTTGGGGTATCACTGTTTCCTGCCTGCCTCCGACTCATTTGCTCTTGTGCAGTAGCTCTCATGAAGTACTCCCGTGCTTTGCAAGGAGCTGTCAAGATTTGGCAGTGGGGCTCACTGTGTGTCTCTGAGGAGAGCATGCATGATACAGTTTATAAAACTTATAACCCTAGCAGCACAGTGCTTTTATAGCAATGAAATAAAGGAGGAATGAAGGGAGAGATGAACCTTAAGTTATTCTGTGCTATTTCATTCAGATCCACTCTTAACCACAAATTAGGTGATATCCTTTTCTTGCATCCCAGCTGAATTTTAAAAGCTACCTGAAGGAGTTTGAAGGGGAGAACCAGCGTTACTGGACCAGATGGCTGCTATGGAAAGGCCCTGCTTGGTCTTTCTGGCTGTCTGTAAAGTTAGAGTTCTTTCTAGTATGCTCATCTGCTGCTGAATAGCCCTCTTGGTCTACTCCCTGAGCCTTCTAGGGCACAAATTTCTGGTTAAAATTCCAAAGACAGTAGGTGCCCTGTCCAAATACAGTAGTTGGGGGAAATAGTTTTTCTCACTCAGTGTGTTTCTGTTGGCTGTTTTGGGAATCAAGGTGAACGTATCCTCCTCCTTTAGGAGGACAGGGAAAGGGAGAAGGAAGGAGGAGAAAAATTTACAAGGAGCAGCAGAATGAAGAAATGACCAGCACATGGATTTCAGAGTTTTTTTTTATTTTTATTTTTAAGGTTTGGCAGTTGTAAAGAAATAGTTCTCCAATTTCAGTCCAATCACTTTTCTTCTCTTTTCCAGTTTGACTGCAACTTTAATTGCCTTTTCTAATAAGTACTAACTGACTTCTTGAAACAGCAAAAAATATATATCTGTATCTCTGAAAAAGGTGCCTTTGTGTACACATTCCAGAACACTGCATGGGAGCATTATGTTCTTTGGTTCTTTGTGGGTGCCAATGTTTAGCTACTTTACAATTCTTTATGATCCATTTTGTCTAATACTGGTGACTTTTGACTTGAATATATATTTTAGTTGTAACTCTTTTTAAAAGGACATTGTCAAGACTGTGGGCTCTGTGCTCCAGGTGCTGTCCATCAGTCAGAGCTACATGGGARACATACCTTTATGTTGTAGCCAAGAATTCTAGAATTAAGTTGGCTGAAATAGCTGATGAGTAAAAACCTTCATGTTTTAACTATCTCTGAAATGTGAACCAAGAAACAAGAGCTATTAATTTGGTAGACTCTCTGAAAAATCATTTTTTATAATACAGGCTCTTGCTCTAGTTATCAGCAGCACATTAGAAACAGTGTTTAGCAGTCAGTGCAAGCAAAGATATTTTGCCATGAGGCACTACAAAGTTGAAGTTATTAAAACATTTATAGCCTTAGAAAAAAAATCAATGATTGTCAAATAGGAAAGGACAAAATCAGTAGTTGGAACTGGGAGGGGAATTGTTTTCCATCTGCTAAAACAGTAGAGGAAATGCAAAAATCAAACTACCAAAAGCAATCACTTGACAGTGTCCTTTTACGTTTAAGCTCCTATATTAGGAAGCTGCCGCTGGGGAGTTAGTCCAACTGTAGATTGTTTGTCTAGAGTGTTCCCAGTTAATACGCTTCAGCTACATATCAGGCTGTGTTTTACGTGAGACTGTGTGGAGTAATATGACTTCTGCTAAGGCTGCTACCCATACTTTCACTTTGTGTTTTTCGTCAATGGCTTGTGTCCACACACTTGCCATGTTTGTGTGGTTGTCTCTTTTGTACACCTTGCACACAGTGGACCTGTAACAATCACACTCTTTCAACTTTTAGCCTTTCCACTCCCACTGTTGAGTCCCATCTTAAACCCAAACATATATTAATATATGTATGTGAGGTTTTAATGTAATAAATTATCTGGGAGTTTCATTTTATCTTCCAGATCTTCATTTATTTGAATTATCTTGTATTTTTTTTATCCAGCTCAGATATAGTAGTTACTCAGATGTAGTAATTACCACTGACAGTATGTTCCAGTTGCCACATCATCATATCATATTGACCTGCTGGAAAGCAGCTCTGTGGAGAAGGCTGTGGGAGTCCTAGTGAACAAGTTAACCATGAGCCAGTAATGTGCCCTTGTGGCCAAGAAGGCCAGTAGTATCATGGAGTACTTTAGGAAGAGTGTTGTCAGCAGGTTGAGGGAGGTTATCAGGTAATCCTCCCCCCCTGCTCAGCCCTGGTGAGGCCAGCCTAGAGTACTGTGTCCAGTTCTGGGCTCGCCAGTACAAGAGAGACATGGAACTGCTGGCGAAAGTCCAGTGTAGGGCTATGAAGATGATTAGGGGACTGGAGCATCTCTYTTATGAGGAAAGGCTGTGAGAACTGGGCCTATTTAGCCTGGAGGAGAGAATTGAGAGGGGATCTTATCGATGTATATGAATATCTTAAGGGAGAGTGTCAAGAGGATATGGCTGGACTCTTTTCAGTGGTGCCTAGTGACAGGACAAGAGGCAATGGGCACAAACTGAACCACAGGAAGTTCCGTCTGAATATGAGGAGAAACTTCTTTATTGTGAGAGTGACAGAGCATGGGACCAGGTTGCCCAGAGAGGTTATGGAGTCTCCTTCTCTGGAGGTGTTCAAAACACACCTGGATATGATCCTGTCTAGGTGACTCTGCTTGAGCAGGGAGGTTGGACTAGGTGATCTCCAGAGGTCCTTTCCAACCTCAATCACTCTGTGATTCTGTGATCATATATATATTCAATTTTCAATTTGCTTATATAGATGAAGAGTCAGTTTTAAACTTTCTCTTTCCTTCTAGGATATGGGTTTTGCTGTGAGAAGGCCCAAGACCCCTTTTGGAGCATTATGTGCAGGAGGAGGAGGTCTCAAGGAATTGACTGGAGAGGAGAATGAGGGGAGCCAGCACCATGCATTGGGGCAGAAAGACAGAATGCAAAAGTAAAGAAAGGATAGAGATGTAGGTGAGATAGGACAAGGATACAAGGCAGAGAAGTGCAGTGAAGGATGACAGTTATAGGCTGAATGTAGCTGGATCAGATCTAAAGGTAAAGGAGATGAGTTGTTAAAATATAATAAGCTGATGAGAGAGAACTTTGTGCTTATATCCTGGAGTGAGAAATCCTTTAAAATAGAGATTCCCAAAGGATGCATATGACTTCCCACCCCTTTTCCAAATCATGTTGCTGAACTTAGGGAGCTGCCCAAAGGATACCTGGTAAATCAGAGAAAGAAAGAAATAACCCAACTTTAGCTCCTCCCTTCTACAGTAGCCAGATAGAGAGGCCAGAACACAAGGAGGGTAGTAGGGTCAGTCCCAGTTAAAACCAACATATGGACTAGATTTACTTGACAGCAAAGGAGAGGATGATGTGGACTTTGATTACAGAAGAATCTGAGTGTGGATATAACAAGTCTGAATAAAGACTAAACAAGAAAAACAAAATTTGCAGTGATCCAACAAGTGCTAGAGGCACGGTGTTAAGGAAGGAGAAGAAAGGGCTTAGCTATGCTTGAGGGAGAGTGAGCTTGAAATATCTAAAAGATATCCTTTGAAAGCACACATGAGCCCAGAGTCAGACTCTAAAAGCAGAGCTTTTCTGAAGTATGACCTCTGAATGGTGTTTGAATTTGTACCAGCTGAGGGGGAGAGAGCACAGCCTAGTTAGTTAGAAACCGTCCTTTTTACTGTTACTAAATTCATGAAATTGTGTGCTAATTAGTATATGATTTATAAATTTACATAACTGCATGCTACGTAAGACAACACAGAATATTGAATGAGATGATTTAAAACCAGCAGGAGCACAGAAATCTGCTGTAGGAGGGCGACTGCTCTGGAAAATGCCTCTCCCAATTCAGAGTTGCTGGCTCCATCTCTGCAAGTCTTATCTGCTCACCATGACAATAAATCTTCCATTAGATCATGGCTCTTCTTATCTGTGGGAGAATGGTGATCCTTGGGCAAGGTGTTTGGAAGCAAAAGCCAACTACAAGCAGCAAGAAACCGAACTTGATCAGTGCTGGTGCTTGACAACTCCCACAGTTGTGCTGTCACTGTGTCCCAACTGCAGCTACAGAATGGGAATATGGGGGGAACGGGGTTTGATTCCCAGCTTTGGCAAGGCTTCTTTAGCCTGTCTCCCTGGCTGTTAAAAGCGGCGAAGACATTGCCCCCTTAGAGCCCTTGACATAAGGCACTGGATATATCCACTAGCAATTTGTCTCAGAACTGTAAGCTGTTAGAGCAGTTGTTCTCATCTAAGAAGCTGAGATTCTCTTACATTTGAAGGCTGGAAGAGGCCATTTCAGTCCTTGGGAAATTAAACTGTTTCATGCCCCTGGTAGAGGAGAAACTGAAATGCCACTGGCAGATGAGGCCCTGACATATGTTAGGTGAGAGCTGCCCAGATGGTCCCAGTAGACAAACCATTCCACAGGCTACAAAGAGCAGTACATTTCTCATTTCCTTAATTCAGGAGTCATTTTGAATACGTGAACAAAACACTTCATTCGAACCTCAAAGAGGATACAATAACCAGCCTTAGACCACAAGTTCATTTTTTCTGGTCCTCTGTTTGCAAATAGGAGGAAAGTGAAACATTAGAAAACAATATCCTTCCTGATTGCTTACTGGCAACTGCCTTAAAATCTTGAAGTGTGGATTTGGTTAGAACCACTTTCTCAACACAGATTGGCAAGTGTCATGAGCATAGACAGCAACAACTGTTGTCCTACTCTAGACTTGATGAGAAACAAGATCACTGAAGGTAGATTCAGAAACACAGAATCTAGTTCTTCTCAAGCTAGAGAGGTCTCACAGAAGATGTATTCAGGAGTCTTTTTCAGGAGACTGCTAATCTAATTTTGAAAGTCCTTACCAAAGTCTTCCATTGTTTAGTTATTCTTGCTGCTAGGAACTTGCCTTATTCTGAGGCTGATTTTTTTTCTAACTTTGATTTCTAGCTACTGGACCTTGTTGTGCCTTGGGAAGCAAGGATGCAAAGTTCCCTGTTTTCAGACAGTAAATACCCCACACGCAGTGATAAACTCCCTGTTTAGCTGCCTCCCTGTTAAGATGATGTTCTTTAAGCCTCGTGTCATAAGGTCTGTTTTCCAGCTCCTGGATCATTTTTAGACCTTTTTTGAACTTTCTACAACACATATCCATCTTGAAGGGTTGACACTAGAACATAATTCAGAATTCCAGTTACCACTCCTGTGAACAGTAACAAAGTAACCTCATGCTGCATGGTATTTCCCATCTGAAACTTTCAGGAACCTTACTGGGAGGTTTCAAGATGTATACCTGCTTAAGATCATAGCTTAATTTCTTGAAAGTGGAAAGTCTGCGACTGAAACCAGCAGATTCTGCTACCTTTGGAAAAATTGAGGAGGGTGAAATAATGGGAATTAAAAACACTAAGGAGAAAAAAGATCAGGGAATTCAATTTGGGATGGGGAGTGAACTTGGGGTGTAGCATCTATGAACGCATCTACACCTTGAAAATAATCTGAAAGACACAAGGCTAAGGGGAAGGGTGAAATCCAGGCAGCAGAAACTCTCAGCGTGGGAAGAGCAGACAAAGCATGAGGTGATGATATCTGATAGCAATGAGAACAGACCAGAACACTTGTGCAGGTGAGGAGGCAATGACATCTTCAAATTACACAGGAAATGGCTTCTTGTCAGTGAATCTGGTGCCCCTGTATTTGCACTAGAGCCATCAGCATAGGGATCTCATTACCAGAGAGTTTACTGGCAGATTGGAGGGATTTCAGTGAGGAGCAATAAAAATGATCAGGGACTGCTGGAATTGACATAATGAGGAAACAAGATGAGAAGTGTAAGATATTTATAGCTTGGGTGAGAGAGACAATTAAAAGGTGGGGTGGGAGATGGACTGGGTGACCTGAAAGCCTTGTGTTTATCTAATAAGTTCTCGTAGTCTGCTGTACAGAGGAGTTGAATTTACCAAGGCTGTCAATCTGACTTAACAGCCCTGACTTCCTATGTTGAAAAACTCAGGTGGGTGTACCCTGGCTGTACTGACACTGTCAGAATATCACTGTTTTTTTTTTTTTTTTTTTTTTTAAGGAATAGTCATCAGCTACGTTATGGAAAAAATTGACACTTTGACAGTAAAGAAAAAAAAGTCATAAAATAAAAAGTCATTGAAGTCCTCATGAGAGCAGAGCTGGATGGGAAGAGCACCCAGGTAGTTCAGCCAGTGATGCCGAGCATTCCTGCTGTCTGCAAGATGCTCTGTTGAGTAGGAAAGCCCATGCAGAGAGAGGAAGTGTGAACCTGTTTCCATGTAAGGTAGATATTGATGATACCAAGCTGTGCAGTCAGCTGAGCGAAACACTGCTTCCAGTGTGCATGGGGGTGTGCAGGGYGTTGTCCCCTGAAAGCTGCTGAGCTCCATAGACGGTTCTTGGGCCGAGCTTTTTGTGCCAAAACTCTGCTGCTTCCACTGCTGACAGTGGCCAGGCACAAGGTTTCACTTCCCGCTGACGCTATGCCAGAGGTGTCTGTCCTTAGGGGGACTGACCAGCTTTCACCTTTAYGTGGCCTGACTCACTGATCTCACATACAGCGGTTCTGGTACCTGAACAGGGAGTAGGTTCATGCTGGCTGGGRCATTTTCTCCTATATTTTTACACAAATCCACTATATATATATTCTTACASATTTCCTACTAAATATGAGCATTAACTGGATTCTGCTTTTCCTGACTCCTGGAGGCCCTTGAGAAGAATGAAGGTAGCATACTGGCCCTACTGAAAAATTACAGAATAGCCTGATGGTTGGTATTATTTAAAAGCTTGACTGAAAACACAGATATATTACAYATTCCCAGATGCTGTGGAGAGAAAGCCTGTGGTTTGCTCTGGACTTGAGTACAGCAGCAGAGTTGGAGGCAGCCGAGGTGGAGACATCTTAGTTCCTGGGTTTGCAGTCCGATTAAAACACCACTACTGAAAGCAGCAGGGTTGTGTGTGTCTGAGACGCTTTGRGGAAATATCAGAGCACCGTCTGTTGAGTCTGATGGCGGAGTAGCCACTCAGTTTTAATGATACCTGTGTGCAAAGGCCATGGCTGCTTTCATCCGTTTCACATTAGTCTGACTTTCAGAGAACAGACATAGCCTAGGGTGGGAGAGAAAGGTGACCAAAAAAAAAAGCCATCCATTTTTYACTACTTTTTCCATACTTCCGAGCTGCGATACCAGGCTCTAGCTGAGCAACAGTAATCTTATCCAGCATACTGTTGATTTAAGCCTCTTGGATTTATATAACTTTGGAAATGGTAAACTATATTAATTTGCTGTGTTTTCAAGGGAAAGTTATTTATTGAGAGACATTTTTAACTCAAGTGCCAAGAGCCTTAAATCATTATAATAAATTCATGCTATTCAGGGTTTCTTACATTGTAATAAATTTGCTTTAAACATGAATGAGGAGATCCATGATTTCTTTAATATACTGTTATGTATTTCCTTTCAAAATGACACAGCTCACTATATCAAGTGGGAGAATAATAGTGAGAGATTTACAGTACTTAAGAATAACATAGCCTGGGAATGTGACATGTTAACCAACACTGTACAGGGGGCTGGCAAGTGAGAGGAGCCCACCATTCCCGGTGACAGGAGAGAGTTAAAAGAGGGAAAATAGGCTGAGATAAGAGTAGCAAACTAATAGCCTAATGGGAAGCTCCCTACAGGCTGGGAATCACAACGAGGCCTTATAGTTGCATCTGTTCTGCTATGAAATGTATGATCGAGACATCCTAATGGTGATGCAGACCATTTGCTATGGCCTTACTGTGACTGGGACTGCAGGCACCRAACTGCAAGATCCCCAGGGTGAGACCTGACGTAGGGCTCAGAGGTTTGCKTCCCAGCCCGAAATTGCTCCCCCCTTCTGTGCCTGCAGGCACCCACATCGGCCTTTTTATGAGGACCTCGTCCATCCTAGCTACGAGGGTGCCCTGGGATCAGATCCCTCAGCAACCACAAAAGCCTCTGAAGTGCGGTGAGGAGGGGGCAGGTAAGCATGGAGATAAATTTCCRTCCCAGTTGTTAGTCCCTGATCCCTCATTAAACCTCTGCTAACCCTGCTGCTCACTGTTACACATGTGGATTGTTGTGAAGGACGCAAGGCAATAAAACACTCGGCTGACTTTAAATCACTTCCTCCCTGGCTTTACGTGGGGTCTTTACTGGCGGATGGCGGAGGAGCTGTGCACAGAGACAGCCTCCGCGATGTGAGGGCACAAGGTCTGAGACAAACCCCCTTCAGCAACGTGGTTGTGGCTTTCTTGGAAAACAGAGCCCTTCTGCTCCGTGTAAATGTCTGCTAAGAAAGCTTCTGTCTCAGCTCTCTTTTAATTAAGGATTTTGGGAACGTGATCTGATGTTTGCTGTGAATTGATCTGGGCATTGGGTTTGAAGGGAGTAAAGCATCACGGTGCCCTTGGGAACATGCTTTCATAATGTGTTTTGTTATGTTCTGGTTTATTTGTTTTCTCAAGAGAAATTTGGAGTCAGCCTGTTTCCTAGGGCTGCCCAGGCCCATGGCATCGCCATCCTCAGTGCTGCTGTGTGAGCTGGTGGCCAGACCCTTTGGAGGCTTACATAGGGGGTACAGTGTTCGGTGGGGACAGGATCTGTGTGCTGAGGGAAGTGTGGCAGAAAGGCTGGCTGGACGAGCTCCTTGCGCCTGTGCTGCACCCAGTGCTTCTGCCCTTAACTCCAGTGCTGACCCAGCTCTTCAGATCTGACATCTACCTGAATCAACTTAGACCTAAATGCACCTGGGAGACTTGAAATCTGTGAGCAGCGAGCACAGCCAGATGGTGGGACTGGATGCTGCTGTTCCCTGGCAGCAAGAACCTCTCCACTGGAGTTGACTTTCTTTAGAAGGAAGGTATGTTTCTTACCTGAGGAAGGGAGAAGGGGGAATAGGGGTAAAGGTAGACTAACCCAAAACTGGAAATGCCAAATGGTTCCATAGCTATTAATGAGAGAGAATCCCCCCCCCCCCACTTCGATACCTAAAAGCCCTCCAACTTCTCTAACGCAGAGCCTTGCTGCTCAAAAAGTGGCTCCCGGTGCAGGGAGAGGAGGTAGAGTAGATGCTGAGGACCGTTTGCTTCTTGAGGCTCACTGTGGTACATGTTTGTTCCAAAATTTGCTGCTAATGCTCCTGAACTGGCTGGACGGATAATCTATAAAGCCGAAGGTGCTGACGGCTCCTATGTAGTGTCACTAAAGTTCGTTAAACTGAATGCAATGACACAATCCTGGCATGCATGTTATGGCCAGTTGCCACACTCCCTCCCAGACCTAGCTGCGTTTTGGTGCGGAGGATATTGTAAGACCCTTGGCTGCTATCTGATGGCTGGTTAATAAGAGATTTGGAATGTGCATTGCTCTCTATTTTTCCTAAAATACTTCTTAAGAGAGACTTATTTTGCCTCAGTCCTTAGTGAATCTGCCTTGCATCGCCCCCAAGAGCCCAGGAACTGAAGTAAAGAGAGTCATACAGAGCTTGCTGGGGACAGAGACACGCCAGGGCCCAGCCTTTGCTAAACAGGTGAGATTCCTGCTCCTACTGAGTCTCGCTTGGCCCAGATTTCTGGTGCACATCACAGCAATCCTTCTCAGAGCTGCTAAAAAAAAATCCCTCTCCCAGGATCCCTATGCACAGAGCCAGGAGCATTTCCYTGGCTGTGAAGAGTTATTGAGTCTTCTGTGGGTATGGCTGCAGTACGGATGATTAAATGCAGATGGTTCTTGCCACGTGGCACCCCAGGCATACGGCCTCCACGGCCCGGCCACCCAGCATGGAACTGGCGATGTGTGGAAGATGGCTGGATGGCCAAGGCTTACTCCTCTGGGAGAGAGGAGGAGGGGAAGGGAGAGAGCCCTGTGTGATCACAGAAGTGATGGCAGGACCTCATCTGTCAGCACAGAAAAATGTCTGGCCAATAAACTTGCCAAACGTCCCTAATAAAGGGCTGGATGTGTTATCATGTAGAATGGTTTTATAGGGGATGGCCATAAAACGTGCACACTGCCCTTTAAAATGCCAGGACGAGGATTGATTCCAGCAGGGAGAAGGGAGAGGAGGAGGGGGGATGAGGCTAATCAGAAGAGGGGGATAAATCCAAAGGCTTGTTTCTTCACCATAGGTCTCCATGGATTTGGTGACAGTGAGAAGCAGGAGTCAATGCTGGGCTAACCAAGACTTATCATCAGCTGTACTTGGACCTACGCTTCTTTGCTGCCCCCTCTACTCTGTGCAGTGCTGGGTGCTGTTCCTGTTGATGCCTTGGCCCAGCCTAGCAATTGTTCCTGGGTCCAGGGAGAGCTGTGGAGACACCTCCGTCTTCACTGGTTCCTCCTCACTTACCACTCTCTTTTTCATCCTGAGGGTGTAATATCTATTGTCCCCTCCTTGCCAGCTCTGGTAGCTAAATTCTACCTGCTTCAAAGCCCTGTTGCCCCATTGCCAGCTCATCTTTCACTTTCCAGCCTTGTGACTTGATCTCTTGGCTGTGGGCTGGCCCTGAAGTCCACCACTGCCAGGACATGAACCACAAAGGTTTGGCAGCAGTTTGGGATCCTCTGCTTTAGGTACAAGGGAGATCCAGTCCTAGGGACGCAGGCAGCTGTGCACATTCTAGGCTCTGCTTGAGTAAATAGGAGAGGGGGAGCTGAAGGAAGGTCTGGGGTATATTTAGAGGTGATCAATAAATATATTGCACTCCAGCTCATTTTTAATGCTGCAGGGAGCAAGCAGCAATTTCACCTAATAAATGTAGACAGTCTTGTGGAGCTACAGTCCCATCTATTCTGCTAGACAATTTCTATACAACAGGATTACACGTGACCTGAGCCCAGTGTTTGTGTACAGCTGAGATTCAGACACTGGCATTGGCAGAGGGGCCTATATGTGATTTTTCATTTTCTTTTTTWAATTCCCCTGAAAAGAGATGCTGGGCAGCCAAGCCCAGATGAGATCTGATGGAGAGAGAAAGCAAGAAAAAAAAAACAGAAACTCCTTCTTAAAGTGGCTAAAGGCTTTGTGGAGTTTGTAGCAGGGTGGGAGGTGGGCAGATGCTGGAGAGATGGGAAAAGATAGCTGAGAAAAATCAGATTTTGTTTGGCAAGAATCCATGCAAAAGTGTGGATTTATTGGTATGTGCCAGATCTCATTTATACTCCCACTTCATGCATGTGGGTGTTTGCTGCYGAATTTCAAGTTTAAACTGACCCTGGAAAACCCTTGTGAAGTTAGTAATAGTACCTGCAGAAGGGAGGGGGGCGCAAACATTGCACCTGGGTTTGCAGTGTGTCCCTTGGTTCTGAAAATGCTCTTCCCACCTGGGTACCACCCTTGGTGACCAAATGCAGAAAAACTCTGCACTCAAACTGAGCAGACACCTGTTTGCTTCCATTGGGCATGCAGAAAATAACACTTTTCCTGTCAAAATTAAGAGTGATTCAGTATAGTATGGTACAGGCTCATGATAAGTAGTATGACTAATGAGTATTGCATATAGTGTGAATGGGGGTCAGAGAACAGTTTTCAATGTTTAACCATTTCTTCTGGAAAGCAGAGAGTTGTTATGAAATGCAGCCAAAGCTGAATAGTCTCATCTGACTTTAACTCRTTGGTTTGTCCCACTTTATGTGAAACCACACCAGGTTTACTCAACAGAAGGCACTTCAGGACCGACACAGAATTTGAGTTCCCCAAACTAAGTGGCATTCAGATCTGGGTTTTTCAGTCTTGCTGCGCAATTGTGAAGTTTAGAGCTCAGAGCCTGAGACGTATCTTTGAGGTCTGGATCTACTTCTTTGCTACCTTTTAGCTTGGACCCATTTCTACTGTACCCACCACTGTAGGTACATTTCACTGAGCACAGTCTTAGTTCTGGATTTGTAATTAAATTTAAGGGCTGGTAGATTTTGCTATGAACATTTTCTTGGCTCTCTTCCTAAGCATTTGGTCTTTTCAACCAGTACTTAGCATTTTGCAGATGTTATTGTATGTAATATTACTAACCACAAATATGAAAAAAATGAATGATATAGAAAAAATGCTAATACATTTTAGTTTAGTTTTTTTTTTCCTTTAATGATCAAACTTTAATGCTTTTTTCAATGTTTGTTAGAGCTATAAACTTATAAGTTGGAGGGGAATCTCATCCTACCAYTTGAGTCCAAGATCTGGGACCTTTCCACTATATCATCAAGCTTACAATCAAATCATGAGCATGACAATGCTGCCTGTAACTGGTCTCTATGGATTAAAATATTCCCTCCAACATCCAGCAATAAGGAAAATGAAATCCTCAGGTAGAGTTTAGTGGCTCACCTTGAAAGAATTTTATCTTACACTAGACATTAAGCCATGTACTGATATCTGGGCACTTGTCTGCTTTGAGACCCACAGGAGAATTAATTCAAATTCACTTTTAAAGAGAATTAATTAAACTGCATCAGGACCCTGTTTCTATGCTCAGAATTAAGATAAGTTAAAGTAAGACCCCATTAATTTACATTTTAGGGAATGAGCTGAAACGTGTAAGACACTAAATGAGGGTGTCCGAGGAACTGCTGATATGGTTTGACTAATCTGTTTTACATTATTCTTTAGCTAAATCAAACTGAGTGTCCTAGGGTAGGCARGCTCGAAGATGTTGAAACAGGGTGTGGTCATACGAGGAATAGCTGATTTCCAGCTTATTTGTGAGGTGATAGAAAGGYGTGTAAGATGCAGAATGGTCTAAAAAAGGTAGCAGCCAAGTGTGCTCTATCCGGAGCCATGCTCATGCTATGGAGCTTTCACAGGCTGTGCAGATGCCCAGGAACAGTCTTGAGAAATCAAAATTTCAGATCTTGCAGCAAGATGGGAAATCTCAAAACAGAATCATAGAATCATAGAATCAGTAAGGTTGGAAGGGACCTCTGCAGATCATCTAGTCCAACCTCCCTGCTCAGCAAGGTCACCTAGAGCATGTTAGACAGGGTTGCATCCAGAAGGTAAACTTGAAAAAATGGCCCTAGAATGTCTASTGTTCTGAGCAAGTTCTGTCCAAAATCATACTGGGTTGAGTCTCTTGTTTGCCAAATTTTTTTAAAGTTTAATCAGATTTTTTGAGTATTGGGAAAAGTTTACTTTGCTGTGAAGACTTGGACTCTTTTAGCTAATTTAGATACTAAGGTGATTTAGATAACAAGGTGTATTATCTATACTACTGACAGATTCTTATTCTTAGCCTGTTACTTGGCTGTGAAGTCTGAAGTTTCAAAACGCCCTTGCTAAGATTTCTGAACGTATTTGGTGTCATGGGATTTCTCAGCCTTTTGGTTCTCAAATCAAGGTAAAATAAGTCTTCTACTTACTTTCATCGTTTTTTCTTCCCTTTGTTTTCTTCTGAAAATCAAATCCCTTCAAATTCGGGATCTGACTTTTGGGTTGCTTTCAATGTCTTAGAGCCTGTAAGTGTCCATGGATACTTCTTGTTAATAGCAAAACTAAGTAACTCAACCATTTTGAGGAGAGGGTTTCAGAGGGTGATGAGAGCAGGGGATGCTCAAGAGATTGTTCCTTCAAGCCTTGAGCCAATACATATTTGTACAAGATTTTCCTAATTTCCAAACAAGTCTAGTTAAGTTCATGAGTTGCAGTGCATGTTGGGCATCTGAAGAACATCCTCTGACTCAAGCTCCAGCTCCAGCTGCTATGAATCTGCCAACAGGCCTTCAGGATCTCAATGTAAAGTCTAGTTGATGAGGAACAGGTTCTACAAAGCACCATGCTGCCTCAAAACTCACTTGCATGTCTCCTGGTCAATAGTCCCACAATGACAAGAGTGGGTCTGGGCCAGCACTCATGGATCTTTGTGGAGTTTGGACACCTGATGTGGGCTGCACCAAGGCTAGCAGAGAGCCATGTGGGATATGGGGGCTGTCAGGGTCTCTAAAAGCCTTGAGTGGGCTGTGCTACGTGAACAGGTCCTGTGAGAAGGGCTGGAGGAATTAAAGACAGATCATCCAGTRTGATGTGACAGATGCCATATAGCAGGTTGGGGTGGAGCTAGGACAAGACTCTTGTGTCACTGCCCATTACCCCTGTTACCTCTCACTCAGTCATTCCTGTGGCTGTTGATATAATGTTCCTTGCTAAATTTCCCTCTCACCTTTGCAGAAAAGTACTCCTAGTACAGGACTGAGCCTGGGAGTTTGCACTGAAGGACATCTGGAGCTATTCTGTGGGGCAGATGAGCCGCAGGGGAAAACCTCCCAGGAACAGCCTGGGAATTTGTGTTTTTACTGGAATTGGGCAGGGAGACTTGGGGCCTTTCCTAGCCCTTTGCTAAAGGAACAGCACAGAGGTTTCTGAGCTGGAAAATTAAACTCTTTGCATCAGGCAAATCCAAAGCCAGGAATTAATTTTGGAAGAGGGTTCCCTATTTTACAAACTCCAGCTGCATTCAAACAGGTTCAGGATAGCTTTGCTCAATGCTTTGCTCAGCCCTGAGAATCTTTGGAAGAAAACCCAGTCCTCCCCGCTAACTCCCGTAGAAGGTGAGCATCAATGTGGGATGTGATTTCTGTAACTCCTGCACAAAGCAGCTTAGCAATGGGTTCACTGGCTGCAAAAAACTTCTGGTGCTCTGCTTCATTGCTCTTTTTTGAATGTTGGCCACGTAGGCTTTGAAGAGAATTTTTGTTTGTAATAAGGCGAATGAATTCAAAGAGGACACAGTATAATGGAAGGCCACATTTACTGGGGATTATCGGAGGGACATACCCCCCTCCTAACATTAGCACTGCCCTGTGCCGAGTATGCTCTTAGCCATATGATTTAGGAATAGTCTCAGAATTTTTTCTCTTCCCATCCCAGGTACATTTATCCCTGGATGGATATGGCCATATGAGACTATCCTAAGACAAAATAYGCATTCACATTCCTCAGTGCCAGAAAAATGTTCTCACAAAATAATCAGGAACCAAAGTCTATTATTTTCACTTTTAAAAGCTAATATTACTTTCTTTTCTTTGCAGAAGCAGTTGATTAACCAATGGCTGCTCAGATGAAGTTTGCTTTCAGAGAAGGATAGAAAAAGACCAGGCCTAGATAAGGGAAGAAGTTGAGAAATAAGAAGAAATCTTTGGGCTTCTAAAGAGTTGTGTATGAATTGTCTAAATTTAAGGAGACTATGCAAAAAGTGGGTTATCTGAGGGCATTTCACAAGGTTCCTCTTGGCCCATTCCTCTAGCCCCTCCAAATGGCAACCCTACCCAGAGAATGTAGACTTGTTCTCTCAGTTTGATGCCATCTGTAAACTCTGTTGTCTCCTCCAGGTCATTCCTAAAGAAGTTAACCAGCACAGGTCTAGGATAGGCCCCTGCAGTACTCCACTTGTCAGTGACATCCATGTAGAATATCACCCATTCACTGTGCCTCTCTGAGCCCAGCC
Source organism: Rhea americana (assembly GCF_003343005.1). Taxonomy (NCBI): domain Eukaryota; kingdom Metazoa; phylum Chordata; class Aves; order Rheiformes; family Rheidae; genus Rhea; species Rhea americana. Next base: position 480,826 of record NW_028186901.1, read on the forward strand.
ATTCAACCATTTTTTAACCTGACTGTCCAACCATGGTTTGTCCAACCATGGTTTGTCCAACCATCCAGACTGTAATATCATACTGTGAATACAAGAATATTGAGGTAAATGACATCCACTACTCTCTGGCTGCTGGAGCCCATATTGATAAAGGTAGATAGGTTGAACCTTGAGCTCCTCTGCTTTCTAGACTGGCAGATCTCTGCTTGTTCAGGACCACTTGCAAGGTCTCCAAAGCAATTCCAGAGAGCTGCTGGAAAAACTATTTTYCCCCTCTCTCTGTGCCCTGTGACCTCTCTGAGAACCATTGCTTCCTGACTGCAATGTTGTCCCCCGAGCCTTRATATTTCTGTGGCAGATTTTCCAAGCTGGGAACATTTGCTCAGTGCCAGGAACAACGGCCTTTTCACACTCTCACCTAGCTAGGATGTAAATGAAAGGCAAGATGGTGCTTTTCCTCTGTTCGAGAGTCTGTAATCCAATTCAGACATGTCATGGGCCATGAGAACAACCTGGGCTATTACTATGTGGGCTGGGCTCCTCTGTTTAAATACTAGATCTCTTTTTAATGGGGTAGCATCCCTAAAGAGCTAGCTGAAGCTGATGGCTGTTTGCACCAAATATTTCCATCCTTTATCCTCTCCTACCTCTTTTCCAAGCAAATAAGGGAAGGATAAATGCTTGTAGAAGTGGCAGCTCTGGAAAGGCTGACTGGCCTGTAACTGGGTGARGCAGTATTTACTGGGATCGGAAGGTTACAGAAAGCAGGGTGCAGAAATGTTAAGAGGAAATAGCAATTGTAGCAATTGTTCCTTTTTTTTTTTGTTTAATTTTTTCTTCCTCTCCTGTCACCGTTTTTCCYTCCTAGGTGTTGGGGTCTTTTCAGAGGCAATCGTTACTGTTAATGATTTTAGCTTGTTGGCTATTATCACATTTGTGCCTAGGGACTGCAGCTGGCTATCTGGGTTCTGGCAGGCCTTGACAGCAATCAGCTCCTTCCTGCTTCACACTAATTTTCTCTAGGGAGCTCGGGAGAAAATACTTTTTCATTCATTCTTTCCTTCCCTCTGTTTCTTCTTCCCCCTTCTTTTTATTCAGCTTTATTCCACCTCCTGTGAGCTCTGCTCCAGGAAGGGTTGGGAAGGCTGGGGAAGGAATTTGCAGCAAGGTGTGGGGCATGAGAGATGAACTTAGACATATCTAGGAGAGGAAACATCTCCTAAGAAGAAACATCTTCACTTTTGTTATTCATGCCATGTTTGGACTCAGGTCTGCTTTGCCACTTACTCTCCAGCTGTTACAGAAAAAAGAAGAGATCATTGTGGTTATTTTATGAAAAGTGTACGTGGATCTTTTCCAGTGGCTGAGGCTGAGCTCAGAGCTTTTACAGCCTTGAGTTTAATATTCTCTTTTTTCCCTCCATCATCATTTTATATTATTCAAAGCAAATCAGACAGCCTTTGAAGAACAGCTCAAAGACTTTTTTATATATTTTTTTCATTAAGGTGGAAAAGAGTGGGAGCCACCTGGTACATTTTCTTTTCTCAATTCAGTGATTTTATTCATTGGGGAAGAGATCACTTCATATGTTGTTCTTTAAARGAGTGTAAAAGCCAGGTAAGATCTGTATTTCTAAAGAATCCCAAAGAGAGTGCTTTTCTGAAAGGGTGACCAGCATTCTTGCACAGAAGCAATATAGATGGTGAAAATGGGATTCTTCACATGTGGAAGGGCTCTGACCTGGAAGCAGTGTTGTACTAAAAGCTACTGATCAAAATCATTGCTCGGAGACACTTCTTTGACAAGCCACACTAATCTTGCAGACTGAGAAGGCTCCAAGCACCACTGAATCAAATGGGAGTGACCATTGGGAAACAGGTTGCATAGCTATAAGTTGTCTTACAGATGATTTTCTATAGTTGGTGGTGCTTTGGCAAGCTGAGCTCCTCCATGGCAAAGTGTCTTTCCTGCTAGAAGAGAAGTAGGAGAAGTGGCATAGAAGCACATATTGTAGATTGCAGGTCAAGGAGCCTGTTGGAATTTGCACTTCTGGGACACAGAAGACTGTGAAGTCTGAAAGGCTCTAGGTTTTACCTAATTTCCCGGTTCTTGGGTAGACATTTATATCTGTTGGTATTATGTAAATGTAATTTCTGTAAATGTAAATTCTATAAATGACTGATTTCAGATCCAACCAGAGCTGAAATTGCCCTCCTTGCTCACAGATTATAAGAACTTGTCACACTCGTTCATGGTCAGGAGGATAAGTTGAGTTTTCTTGGCCAATTGTCATGCTGTGCTGCATTGTTCCTCACCTGCTAGAGGTCATAGGAGCACTGTTTGCCTCTGTCAGAGGATGTCCTGCATGTTTTTGCTTAGCTGCTGCCTTCCTTTTTTAACTAGTCTTGGGGAGCAGAAAGAGTAGCACCATCTCCCAACTCTTTTCTTCATATCCACTTGCCTTCGGTTAAGAGATCACTGAGACCATTGCTTGGCATTTTCCCAGGACCCTCTGAGCTAGGCATGATCCCTCTGTGTGGTGGTGAGGTGAAAGCACCAGCCTATAGGTGCACTGAAAATGGCAAACATGGAGAGATGTAGAGGTGCTTCTGGATMTATCCCCTTGGCTTGGGAGTTTCCAAACTTGCCCATCTCTGCTACTCTCACTATTCTGATAGAAGMAGCATAAAACACGTCATCAACACCAAGGTAATGGTCTCTCTGGGCAGACTGCCAGTCATTTAATATCTCCGCTAATCATCTAGAAGTGGAAGTAAACAGCATGTCATGAAAAGTGTGGGTGAGGCTAAACTGGGAGGAGCTAGAGGGTCTGGTTTGGGTAGAGGAAGTGAAACAAAAGGGTTTGGGGAGGTTAGAAAGAGAAAGACAAGCTGGGAATTACAACTTGACATTTGGCTTTGGAATAATTTGAAGGAATACAAGTGGGCAGGGGAGCAGAGATATAAGGCCACCCTAGGGCATTCAGGTGACTATGCRTGGACATGAAAAACAAATTCAACTTCCATTTGTCATGCAGTCCAGCAGTAAATTGCTGAAAGTGGGGACTTGGTAGTCTACGTCTACAGGGTGATGGACACAGGAGCATACAGCTGGAAGAGTGTGTGATGCCCTGGGCCGGAAAGGTATTGTAAAGGCTGGCAGTTAGGTGGAGAAGAAAGTGGAAAGCAGTAGTAATGCTGAAGAATGACACTGCAAAAAAAWATGTGCCCCACGTATCATTTTTGATGGAAGGCCTTTGGGTGGAAAATACTGCTAAGCATGTTTGTACTTGCAAAGCATCAGGAATGGGTTAGAGTTACTTGAACAGAATAAGGATGTTTAAGGAGAAGCAGCTGCACAAAATGGCATTTAAGGAGGCATTTAAGTTGAATGCACCATCTCAGATCCTGATGGAAGATCTGCTGAACCTCAAGTTATTAGGAGAGGGTCATGGTACTAGGGATAGAGAGCACCAAAAGAAGTTGGCTTGCCTAATGTAGCAAACTAGTGGCCAATAAGGGATTCAATGGTACCCCATAAGTACATTTGTAGGGAGATGGGAGGAGAAAAGGGGTATGGCAATGCTAGAGCAGAAACAAAGTGGTGAGAACTGATCTTTAGTGAAAGCTAGAACCTAAAAGCAGCCACTTTTGTGGAGATGGTTAGAAACGGTTTTGTCCTGTAGAAAGGAGAAGTGAAGAAGGAATACATTCTTAAGATGGCYCTGGATTAGCAGTGGAAATGATTATGGTGATAACAGGGGGCTGGACAGGTTAAATAGCAGGTTGCTGCAGGTCCTATTTGGACAGTAATTTTAATCTGAGTGTACAAAGAGAAGATGAACAACAGCCTAAGGGATATGTGGCAACATTGGGAAGGTCATGATCACCCTGAGATAGTCAAAATCATCTGAATAAAATTTTTTCAGTGACTGTTCTGTTGACATTTTTTTGCCAAATATTGTGTGATTTTGAGCGTGCTAGTTTCCTTTCACCTCCTCCTTCCCTCCAGCTTTCCTGGCCAAAGAATTCACATTTGAAAGAAAAGGGATGAATATTTAATGAAAATTTGCAGCCAGTTCTCCTCTTTATTCACAACAGAAGAACCATTGCAGAGCACCAGCTGTGTAGCCCTTGTCTGAGCTTCCTCCTCCCTCTGCAGGTTGTCTTGGATTCATTTCGGGCTCAGTCTAGGTTCTTGAACTGAACTTAAACTTTTCTAGATCTCTGCAAAGTTCCTTAAATGAATTTGCCTGAGGGAAGGCTATGAAAACTTTAGGAATATGAATAGTGCAAGTGTGTTACCTTGCAAAGAGTTCAATCCTTGATCCAGACCAAGTTAGATGATGGGCTGGAATTAGTCAATAAGTGGTTTGTTGGCTCAGCTCTCAGCTGTAAAGCAAGAGGGATTTATAATAGAAGGAGGCTGGAAAGACATTCCCYTGAAACTATTCTAGACACAGACTCAGTGACTCCAAAACAAGAGATTTTAAGTGGCCAAAGTAGTGGCAGGGGCTTGTTTCAAGTGAAGGATCCACATAAATATATCAGAACTACATCCAAGAGCACATGACCTGCTTGGAGGACRTTAAACACATAGAAAGGTGGGAGATTTCCTGACACAAGGAAGCAGGACACCTCTCTCTGCCTGTGGCTCAGGCCTTTCCAGGTCCATGCATTTCTGCAGCTTTTGCTGCTATCTCAGAGAGGGAAAATAAAACAAGTCATCAACCCAGAGATAGCAGCCTCCTGGGCAAATTGCCAGTTGTTTAATATTGTTGCTAATGATCTACAAGCAGAAGTAAACAGCATGCTAATGAAATGAGTGGAGGAGGCTAAACTGGGGGAAGCTGCAAGAGCTGGTTTAGACAGAGAAAATAAAATACAAAGGTTTGAGGAGGGCAGAAACACAAAAGGGAGAACCAGAAGAGAATTATTTGGGGGATGATTCAAGGGGATATAGCTAGTGGGGGGTTGGGAGTAGACAAAAAGAAGGAAAATACAACGCCAGGTATTTGGACTGCAAGGAGCAGCTGGCAAAGGTCTGTTAGTAGGAATGAAGGGGCAGCTCTTGATAGAGAGAGATCAGATGTGGAGGTTAGTTGTGATAACATAGCCCAGCCTTTCTCTCCTCTCCAGTGTGGTGACTGCCCATAAATTCGTTTGACTCAGAGGGAATAGCCTCAAGCTGAGCGGTGCATAGTACAGTCCTCTGGCCTGGTGAGGGGGGCCTTTCGATATGGCTTCTGCGAGAGCGTAAACCACTGCCCAGAGCTCTTTTAGATAACAACTGACCAAAAGGAAGTCTACTTGCTCAGCATCTTAGCCTGAGACTGAATCAGGGACTCTGAGCCTAGCTGTGAAGACAGCAAGCTTTCTGTCATCATGACAGATCTGGGACTAGTTAGGTTTATGGGTCCTGCTTGTCGTGAGTATATACATAGTAGGAGATGGCAACTCTCGCTGTTGTTACTACCCCTGAGCTGGCAGAGACACAAGTTTTTCTAGCATCTGGTGCTTGTACAACTTGCAGGGAGGAGGAAGTCATTTTAGATAGATGTTCCTAACAAACATTTCATTTCTCATGTTTTTCCTCTTGCCTCCCCCTCATCTGAAATTCATTGGCTCTAATTGCAGAGGTAGTCAAACTTTGGCTGCMTCTGAACTGCAGGTCTTTGAGGGGACTCACACGATAGACAGTGAGATGAATGATTTATTATTATATTATTATTTATTCATTTAAATTCATGAATGCTTATCCAAATCCAAAATTGCCCACTTTCATCCAGATCTGAATTTATAGATTTTCAGGCCAGATGGGACCATTCTGATCAGCAGTCTGACCTCCTGTATTGCACAGGCCAGAGAACTCCACTCAGCAATTCCCACAGCAGAGAGAAGCTTTACAGCTATGTAAATCAACATTATCAAGCCCAGTGGCTTGTCTGAAATGGTCTCTAGTGGAATCTGTGAAATTGCCTGGGGGTTTTAAGCTCTGCTTCTTGTTACAAGGAGGTGCTTGCATCACAGAAAGCCCAGCTTCAGCTCTCCTTCTCTACCTGGAAGAGAACTGTGGACAGTTGCTACAGCCAAGGAGACCAACAACCATTCRTTACTGCTGTGTGATGAGGTTTGTTCTCATATAGAGAGTTGGGCGGGAAAATATATGAGTCTAATGTAAACTTCTGTCGTGCTGACATGAAAAATGTTGCTTTAGCCACACAAACAGATCTGGGAGCCCATGGGAAGTGAGCCCTCCAGTCCAAGRCAAATCTTGCCAAGCCAAGCTTTTGTGGCAGGTTGCTCAGGGGAAGTTTGCATAGACATCTGATTTGAGGACTATGGGCTTTACTGTTCCCATTTCCTCCATCCCTTCTGGAAAATCATTTTCTTTTTCCTGACTTGTTTGTCTGTATTGAAGTCCCTGAACCCCAAGATAGTATTTGGATAGTGACACACCACTAATACCTCAAATGAGAGTTAGCAAATTCTGTGGATTGCCAGGGTTTGGGGAGAGTTTAGGGACTGGTATGTGTTTGTGCGTGTGTATGTGGAGGGGGGGATAGTCTGGGAAGTTACACAGGAAACCAGCAAGTARTTAAAGCCAGAAGAACTTAATAGCAAGCAAGCACAGAATGGGATCCAGCCTGCTCTGAAGAGGGGGATAAGAACACTATCTCCCAAAAGCTCATTAAAATGTGTCTGCACATATCTCAAGGAGGGGTTAGAAATCAGGAAATTAGCTCTGGCAGCAAAGACAAAATAAAGGAAATCCCAGAGAGATTATCTCATTTTGCCTCCARTCTGTGGTTTTGGTGTAAACCAGCTACCTTGGAAGAATTTCCCTATTCTCCAGCCACTGAAATGCTGCTCCCTTCTTCTCTTTGCAAGAGGGGTGGAGATGAGATTCTGTCTGTCCAGTTCTAGTGCCACAGGTCCTGCTGTCCTGGACAGCATGGGCAGCCTGTGAAGTAGGGAGATAGGGTTGAATAGGAAGACTAGTTCTGCATTCAGGCAGTGCTCCCGTATTGCTAGCAGTCTGTTTTCTTTTTCTGGTTATCAGTATCAGGATGCTCAAAGCTGGAGAGCTGCATTTGCATACTGAATATGGCACTTGTAAGAAGACCATATTTACCTTCGCAAGTTCGTTACTTTTCACCGTTCATCTACTTTGTGTTCTTGTAAGTCATAAACTGGAAAAGGACCTTTGCTACCTTAATGTAGGTTTGTAGTTTATTTTTACATTCCTCATCCTGACTTAACTGCTGGAACATAAAAGCTGGAGGAGCACAATCCGTGAGCAAGAGCATACAAACGAAGGACTTGTATTCAAACATATACTGAACGACAGATTGAAAGAGGCAAAGGTACAGAAGATAAGCTTATGATATATCTTAAGTTACCCAGACTTTAATAAAGACCCCTGGTGTCTAAATTACTAAATTGTTCAGGCCTATAGGAAACAGTACGAATTCTTAGAGGGTTCTGGGTGAAGAATATGCTTTTTCCCTCATGGTTTTCCCATCTGTAAGCCAGCACAGTGTGGGAGGCAAACGTGTGTCGTGCTGGCTCATTCCTCTGATCAGATCCCAGTTCATTTCGTAGGTGTGCTGCTGGGCTGGGACATGACCTTGATCAACTCACTTTTATCTCCCACTTGGATAATGATTTATTGTCTGTGAAATAACAATAGAGATTCTAATCTTCTTTTGGTGGTTCCCAGAGCTCTTCTGCTAACCAGAGCCAGCTTGGTGGGCTTAGCAARAAGGGTATGCCAGTCTTGAAAAGCGGAAATATGTTGAATATTTAGGACACATGAAATAGGATAGAAAGAAAAGAAGCCTAGAGTGGTTTATGCTGCAATCATTCTGTGGCCCTCCAAAGAGCTTCGGAGACTTTGTACACTCCTTAAGTTGCTGAAATTCAAAGATCACCTTATCCAGGATCAAAAGACAGAAGCAGTTCAATGGTACACAGCAGCAATGAAAGATTAGAAGCATTGTGGCTTCACTTTGAATTTTAGGTTGGTGGAATTGAAAGGAGTGGGATACAATCATCAGCTGGATGCTGTCCAGGATTATGAGGCTGTGTCTATACCTGTAAATTAACTGTGCCTGGGTCTGCTCTGCTGCGCAGAGACCAGCTGGCACAGGATATCCTGCATCTGTATCATTAAATTCTCTCACTCTCCAAAGCAGGAGGGGTTGCATCCAAATTGCCCACTGAGAATAGGCAGTAGCCTCTGCTAATTCCCAGGCTACCTTTAGGTAGCATTTGGGAAAATGCTAGTTAGATTGCACAAAACCTCCCCTCCCCGCCATGGCTGGTAGTGGTCTAACAACTGAGCAATGTAGAAGATCGAGTTCTGTTGTCCAGGGACATTATTGGAACTGTTCGTTGTGGAGGTAAAAATGTAGCCTGTGTGCTTACGTTGTAGCTCTTTACAAGAATACCTTAAGGTCCTTTGTGACAACCGCTTACTGGTCTCATGCCCTTAAGTCCTGCTTGAAGGTAACTGTACTCCTGGGATTTTTCCCATTGCCCATCRCCACGTTGCTTCCTCTAACCTCCTGGCTGCAGTTTTACAGATGGTTTTGCCAAGGTGTAGGCAACGCATGGGCAAAAAGGTATTCAAGAAATTATCTGCCATTGCAAAATACTTTGCAGTAGCATCCAGGCCACAAATGTTGCCATAAATTGCCTTCAGGTGTGTGGTATAGTTCCAGGCTGATTTATGCCTCCATTGAATGCTGAAAGTATTCCTGGAGAAAAGGGGCTGCAACATGGCTAGCTACATCAAGGGTATGAAACAGTAAGGACAGAGTTTATGTCAAAAAGTTATCCTCTGTGCAGACTGGATGCTTGCATCCCTTATGTGCCTTTTCAGAAGTCTCATTCAAGAGACCTGTGCCTCCTACTCCGTTACTGTAGGATAAGACAGCACCATGTGGCGTAAGACACAGACTCTGGACTGCTGTGTGCTGTAAGCTGATGACACATGTCCCTGGACCAAGGCTGGGGTGAAATGAGGGAAGGGTCACAAGTTTGGCTGTGAAGGCTGTGATGGTAGCTGTTAAAGGCTTTTTGGGAAGGAGTAAGGGGTGAACCARCCCCTGGCATCCTCTCTGACATTCCCGCACCCTGCTAATGGCAGCCAAGATGACTTTCTGCTAATGCAAATGTTCACAGCTGTATGCTGGATGTTGCTGAGTGGATAATGGCTGATGAGGTTGCCTGTAGACAGTCACTCCACTACCAGTGTGTAATTAATTGCTATGTAAAGTGCTCTGAGATGTGGTGCTGCTGAAACGCCGGGTGTATAAATGCCATCCCCACACAAAAGGGAACAACATGCAAATTTTCTCAATATATTTTTAAATACGAGCATTTTTCAGCTGTTTGCTCTTTTGTAAAATTTATTAGCCCCCCTCCTGGGAACTGGAAGGCAACAAGGGCAGTGCGGATGGATGAGCTGGATTCCAGGGGCTCCCACTGTTCATGCTGCTCATCCTCAGACTCCAGGGGGCCATCTGTTTTTCTTCTCCATTCTTTTAACCTCTGTTTAACTTTTGTTTCCCCTTTTGCTTGCCTTTCACTTGGTGAGCTGCCACCTGCCTGCCTGAGGACGGCAACAGGGAAGGAGAATGCTTTTCTGCAAAGGGCAGGAACTTGTAACAGCTCCAGCCCTTGTTTCCCTGTGAACCAGAGAAGTTACTTGTCTGGCTTCCAAAAGAAGCATGTTGTCCCAACTGGATGCAACCCAGAGTGGTGTAGTTTCAAACTAGCTGGAGCTGGAGAGACAATTTGGTGAAGTGATAGCCCTGGCTGAGAAGGACAAGACCCTTATCTTGTTTAGTTACAGAGATTTAGTGTCAGCTCTGAGAAAGCAGTGGGAAGGACAGGCTGTCTTCCCTGGGAACAAGTCTATCAAAAGGTGATAGACAAGTCTACAGCAAGGTAATCTGAATGGAGGACTATGAAATCTTAAGTAGAGAGCAGATGAAAAAGGCATGATGACTCACTACTTCCCATACCACAAGTAGGAGAGGACATCCAAGGAAATGATCAGAAAAATTGAAAACAAACTCTGGGAAGTACTTTTCCTCATGATATATAGTTCAGTTAAGTTCATCACAGTGAACACCTAACGTGCAAACAGGTTAAAAGAGGTAGACTATTTCAGGTCTGCTATTGACTGTAGAACACAGTTATCTGAATGCTATGGCTGCTCCAGGAACTCCTACACCTCTGATTGTCAGAAGCTGGGAGAATGCGGGGGGTGGAGGGATATATCATGGTTTGTATAGTCATTTCTTAGGCATCTGTTACWGCTAATGGATAGAAAAAGGATATAGCAAGGCTATATGGTTTGGAAATCTTAGAAGTTTTTTATGTGATAATATTCAACAGATTAAGAACTGAGGAGCTGGCAGATCTTGGAAAGAAATCRTGAGCAGGAATTCTGTTTAATGAACACTCTTTTGTGGTGTTACTGACAATTCGGTCTAGCCTGAATGCAATTTAATATTTCCATCAATTGTCTGGAAACAAATAAAACCAGCACAGCTCACTAAAATTTGGAGGAGTGCTTAATATGCCTTGAGAATGTATGCAAAGGACTCTGGGTCAGTAGCCCAGGCACATGAAGCATAAATTTTGGGATCAAATGGGATCAAATTGGGAGAAAGAATATATATCAGGAGTGCAGCCCAAAGCTATGGAGTAGGAGAGGGCTTCTGGAAGTCAGTAACTCCAAAGAGTATTGTGAGGTCCTAAAGGAAGGCCCTTCATCGGGACCTGAAGCTTCAGGATGATGTGGTGACCAACTAATGCCACTCTGAAGGAGATCAGTGGAAGAACAGGACTAGTTCTAACTCTGTATATGTCATGGGGGAACAGCTAATGGAAAGCATGTCCAGTTCTGGGATATGTGCTTTATCAGGGACAATGAGAAATCTGAGAGGATGCAGAATCCCACACAAGTCTGGGCTGGACAAAACGTTTCCCAGAAAGCAATTTGTTCAGTTCATCAGCAAGCTCAAGTGGTGACTTGCTGTGTCTATGCACCTGCTAGAAAAAGTCTCTAATCTAAAGCAGAAAGGCGCTGCCCTTAAGCAGAACACGAATAGATGTAAGCAGGAATCCAGGCACCCATTTCGTTAGTTATTATCTCTGTGAACAAATTGCCAAGGATATGGCTTCATCTCCCAATATCTCTCAATCAAAACTATTCACTGTTAGTTGAACTCAGCTTGTCAGGTGATTCACTGCAGTGTTGTGACCTGTGATATCCAAAAATGCAGACTGGTCTCTTCTAGCTGTAGTCTTTAGCTCTGACTAGAGTATTCTCTGAAGTGGTCATAAGCATGGAAATATATCACACTTACCTTCTCTATGTGGCTGACAGGCTTTGGCTATCTCTTTTGCTGCATTTTAACTTGCATGGCCAGGATTTTGGGTAGGTCAGAGGGTGTGTAATAGGGGAGATTGGTCTGGAGGGAAGGTGATTACCTGGGGACTTAAAAAATACCTTTTTTCTCAGGAAGGCAAGAATCCTAAGAAAGGCTTCCAGAGGGAACTAAAGAGACATATGACTAGCTGTAAGTCCTTCTGTCCCAAGAAACGGGAGGGAGCAGCAACAAGAGTTCCTCATTGACTTTTTTTGCAGATGAACTTAAGGGGGAGCATTTTAGGAGTCTTCTCAGAGCATAAGATTCAGTATATGGCAAACTTGATGTATCTCTTAATTTTATCATGCTTGTTTTGCCTGAGTTTTCCTCAGTACTTCAGCTGTTGCTTACAACACCACTATCCATGCTTAGTAGCAGGTCTGCTCTGAAAGAAAGGCCAAGATCATTCACCCAAAGATGATGATTTTCACTCAAGTGCCTCTGTAAGCCACCAAGGGCCACTACCTGTTGGTGCTGCTGTGGCTTCTTGCCACAGCTGCAAAYGTATGATGGGAAGATATCTACAGGAGTAAATGTCTCCCCTTTTCTGAGCTTTTACTCATCACCCGCAACAGTTTCTATTTCTAACTCTCTGTTTAAAAAAAACAAAACAAACCCCTGAAAGTCAATATTTATTTTCCAGTCTCCCTCTCCCCTGCTGTTCGTCTCTGAATTTAATGCTTTTGAAAGGTGAATGATTGACGATTTACTGAAAACGAAGTTAAAATATAAATAATTCCACGATTTGGCTGCTGTATTAAGCAGGCATATGAGAAAAGCCCAGAAGACCAAGGTTGGCTTTTATTATTAACAAGGAAAAAAAATTAAATTTAAATAAATGTAATATTTATTAAAATTTCCTTTCACGCTGTTACCTGAGGTTCATAAAACTTTTGAGCTGTGTCAGCTTTGCACTCCCCAGTACATTGAACTCCAGGGAAAACTATAAGCAAATTCTTAAGATCAATGCAAACTACTTCTCCATTACTCAAAAAAGGGAATTTTAACTATTTTTGAAGGCCCCAGGACTCCACTAATCCAGATATAAAGACTTTTTTCACCTTCAAACTTCACAATTCCAACTCCCCTTTCACCTTCTCCCCTCTCATCACCACCCCGACACATGCACATCCCTTAACGCTGAGCTAGAGTGAATATACATTATACTAAAACATCCATCCTTTAGACTATTTTCCATCTTTTCCATGGCAATTGTTCTGGACTAATTACACTTTGATACAATTAAGTGTGATGTTATACCCTTCTCCAAAATGTGACATTAGGTGGGCTGAGGATAAGGAGCTTGGATCCGGATAGTAATTTGCTAACAGACTGAGAACAGCTGTATGGAGGCTGTTCCTATGCCCAGCCTGTCCGCACAGCAGTGCCAGTGCTACAGAAAGGAGATACAAGGCTCTTCTAAGTAAGGATGGCAGAAGATAAAGGCTGTTTACCTCGGACAATGACACTATGATGCAGCAAAGCCAAAGWCATGAGCTGTAAGCAGCACAGGGGAGAAAAGTTTGGAAATGAAGGCACTYGTAGCATCCAGTTGGGTTCCAGATTTGGAATTTAAAAATAATGAAAAGATGTTGYAGGTTTTGCCTTGATGCTTTTAAAGATATCTATATACTAGGAAAATCAGGCCTATATGAAGCAGTTTTCTCTGGAATGCAGTTACATATCTGCATTGAGCTTGAAAAAGCTTCCTACCTGTATACATACAAACACTCAAACTTGCAGAGCTTGATGGAGGCTGGCTGAGCTCCTACTTAAAATGGAAKATGTCAGGGAGAGGAAGGCAGGATAGTTTTAACCAGCAAGGACATGACTTGAGGACAAGAGAGCAGCGTTTTTACTCTGTCCTTGAGTCCAAGTTTGCCTTCACATCAGCACTATGTAGATGTGTGCATCCGAGGTACCTGTCACGAGAAAATGATTGGGGACCACGTGGGAAAGAAACACAGAGTTACATYGCCTTCAGCACACACTCAACCATGCCCTGGCTTGTGAGCAGGTTGGGTGTGCTGTGCGTGCTCACAATGCCAGTCTAGAAGGACTTGAACATAGCTTGCCATGCAAGCAGAGGGGACCTGCAGGTTACATGAGCCCAGGCTGCTTRCAAGGCAGTGTGGCTGCTGTAGGACCAAGCCTTGAGCATCTTACTGGTGATAACAGCTCTGAGATAGAGCACTAATTTGTTTTGGGCTGAACATCTTAAATACAGCCTGCAGAAGAAATCTGACAAGCAYGCCTGGGTGGGGAAAATGCATTCAGGTAGCAGTCACCAAGATCTACCCTAAGGCACAGCTGAGTATCTCTTTCTTTCTGTAAGAGTATCCAAAATAAATGCTGTGTCTTGGACAAATTCACCTAGGTGTAAAGGATATTGATCCCTATATAAGGATGTTGATACTGCACAGACCTTGGAGGAGACTTCATGCACAGAGACAAGTTTTGCTCTTGTTAAAGTCTCTGGGTGTGGAGAGTACCAGTCACTTGGACTCTGCAGAAACAGATACGGAGGAAAAAAAATGAGCTTGTGAGAATGTGCTTTGATGTTGATAAACGTGCCTTGTGGAGGCGTTAAAAAAAGAAAAAGGGAGAGAAAGAAGTATGTTGAAAAGAATGATAAAGCAAGAAAAAGATGCATGGGATTTGGAAGCATTTGAAGAAACCTTTTTATAAAGCTGTTCGAGACACGTCCCGTCAAATATCTCCTGCTGTGAGGAATTTTCATGTTACTTTGCAGATAAACTTGTTGAGAGCGTGCTGTATGCCTCCATGGTGACAGAACGGAGTCTCGGAGGAAACGGCCCTGCATCATCATTTCTCCTTCAGTTTCAGGCAGCATCTGTCACTGCAGAGCTGGGCTGTGAGCTTCAAATTAGACCCAGGTCTTCTCTGGCTGTGGGAAGCTAAGAGGAGCTGTATTTGGTTCCTTGCAGGCTGCATCTGGCAGGGTTTCCTTTGGTCTTTGTTGGGCGAGCATCACTTGTTCCTGAGGGATTTGTTCCTTAGATCTCTGTTCCAGAAACTGTCTCCTGATRCTGATGATCCTTCTACCCACTGTTTTCTGTCTCGGTTTATTTTTTKGGGGTTGTTTTATTTTGCTTTTAGGGGCAAAGGGGAAAGGAGAAAGAGGAAAGGCTGCTGGARGATGTAAGATTACCTGTTATGGAGCCCAAGTCTGGAGGCAGTGAAGCAGGATGCACAAATGGGCTGTCAAACAGATGAAGGGACAGGCGTGTGTGTTGTCAAGGTCTAGCTTCCTAAGGTTGGAAGGGTTAATACAATTGCACAATGAACGTCTGTCTGTAGGTTGGTGCCCCTTTCATTTTAACTTTTACYCCTCTCAGAGGAATTTTAGCTAGAGGAGAAAGAACTCTCAAAGGTATTAAGTTCCTGCTTGTTTTGTGAAGATGTACGTTTGATTGGAGGAAAGGTCTCCTCTAACGGGCCACCARTTGTTACAAATATTATCCATTCTGTCTCCTGCCACTGATGGCTAGTTATGAGACAAAGAAAAACACACACACCCCACACAAAAAGAAATTAGCCTTGGGTAATGAACTGATGGGAAAACAGTCTTGGTTGTACATCTCACAGGAAAACTGACTTCGTCTAGTTCAGGTGAAAATGAGGAGGGGCCATAGGAATAAGGACAAGTGAAGGAGAGAAGGGGAATGTGTAACTAGGCCAAAAACTGATCCAAGTGAGGACAATATTTTGGATATTAAAGAAATAGGAAAAACATTTTTTTCCTGGAAGAGCTTAAACAGCTCTTTGCTACTAATACTCAGCTTTCACAGAGGTACATTCACATTTTCCTAGTGAGGCAATTATGGCGATTCTCCATGGCTCTGTGTTTCTGGGGATAAGGATGCTGGGAACAGTGCAARTCAACTGGATGCATGTCTAGGAGAAGAAAGCAGTTCACATCTCCCATCTGCTCAGATCCCTGCAAGTTTAATGACTCCTCTGCCATGACTCCAGGGTCTTTTACTTCCTGCACCATCCTCACTGCACATCCTTCTCTACATAGCTGCCGCTGTGCTACCCTGGAAGCTCATGGACCCCTTCTTGTTTCAGCCTCCTCTTAAGATCCCACTGAAGACTGTCCCAGACACCGTTGAGGTTACCTCAGCCAGGCAAGGCAGCTTTTTGTTTGGAAAAGAGRCTTACAAACCAGTGCTGTTCTCTCAGGTTGTTCCCGCAGTTGGCTGCTGCATTTGTGGGATATTATTATTGTTCCTCCTCCCCATTACTTGTTGCACTCAGCTGTTCCCAAAATGAGTTCCTAGCTCTGTAAACCAAAGATTGCTTATTGCATCTTTGAACAGCACCTAACACTGGGGATGTGGGTTAGGGCATCAGTCAGTAATTGAAAGGTAAGTAACAGCTAGCAGTCTTGATTGAAATGTATCCCCTGAAAATATTTTTCAGCAGAGAATGGACCTTTTTCATTAAATGGATTTTTTTATATAAAACATTATCAGTTCTGTAGAATTTTTCTATTTTCTCTTTAATAAAAAGTGCTTTTTCCCCCCACCCCTGTTGGTATTTTGAAACTCAGCAGCAACTGGAATTACTTCTGTTGTTCAATTTAAAACATGAAAATTCTTACAAAAAGTGATGTGTAGATTATAGAACTTTTACTTCTTTTCTTTCTTTGGGTCTCAGCTGCCCCCCTCTAAAAGAACAACAAAGGTAAAAAGATGAACTCTTCTTTGTCTACTCTGTGTCATGTGCTGAAAATAAATGAATGACACCTCTATTTCAATACAGCTCTGTGTGATTTTAGAGAGATGGTTTTTGAATTTATAAGCTCAAACCTGCTTTGGACTGCAAGAGGTTTGAGTTATGCACTTCTGCTATGTTTAAACCAGTAAGGTTTAAGGAAAGATTAAAAAAAAAAAAAAAAAAAAGTTTTCAATTGCTGATTTCGTGATTCCTCCAGCTTCTTGACTTCTAAGGGATCAAGTCTTCCGATTCAAATAGTCCCTGAGAAAATGTTAAGTTACCTTGGTAATTACTGTCCTTAAAAAGAAATTTTGAAATGCTTTAAAAGCAGATTCCCTTGTAATAAGAGACAGTACAGGTGTGAAGCAATGTGCTCCAGTGAGCTGGAGATAACTCCCCATTTTTCCACCTCTGTGCCTTTGGTACCAATCTCTGGTAACTTCACTTTAGCAGCATGGTTGCAGAGTGTTAACTTCTACTGTATATGGTGAGAATACAGGTTATATCACTATGGACCATTTTGCTACACTTTTTCACAGATATACTTGTCTGGGAGGAACTGTGACTGTCCCCTCGTGTCACATGGAAGTATTTTGGATGAAGCCTTTGTGATAAATTAGGGAATATTGTCAGCCAGAAACAGGTGGAGSTCTATTTTACAAGTCTGCAGGTGGCTAACAATAAAAATGATGAAAGATGTAGTCAGTTATGYTATTAGCTAAAGGTTGGTGAGGCCAGGAGAGCAAAGGGGTGTGTGGGTACTATGGGAATTGGGAGGGTTCAAAAACTGAGGGGGAGACAAGAACATTGCTTTCAAGCACTGTCAGTTGGTAAAATCAAGAAGTGGAAGTCTTGCTGGGCTAGAGCTGTTCTAGAGATGATTCTTTCAAAATTTGGAACTTCAACGCCCTTTTCTTGCTTGCAGCTTACTTTGACAGCTTGTAAGGTCTGGGAGCACCCACATTTTCAGCAATCAAGACCCTGTCAGTGCCTGAGGCTCCCTGTGTCATCTGCGTCTTCATTTAATCTTCTATGCCTCCTGGGTCAAGGCCATGCCAGGGCCCAACACTRCATATCCTATCTGTCTTGCAGGAAGTGGGAGATATGCCTCCTTTGTGAACTGTGCTGAGCGGTGAGCTGCTGGGTGTTTTATTGGTGAGTTATGAACTTTGCCAACAGACCCTGGGAGGTCTTCCTAGTAGAAATGAGGACCATGGGGAACTGAGGCCCCTTTAGCATTCAATATTAGCTGGTGAGGAGGATTATACATGGCGAGTGGGCTGCTTAAGATAGTGGATAAAAGCTTCTGAGTATTCTCTGTGTCCTCGTTCAGTTGGGTCCTGTTCTCTTTCTTTTGAGGTAGAAAGGTAAGCAGATATGATAGAGAAGAGCCTTGTCTAAGTACCTGAATAGGGAAGGATTGGGAGGTTCCAAATCTCCATTAAAGCTTTGATTTGGCAACATCACAAAATCCTGCAGTTAGCCAACCTGTATGTAAATGCACTGTGGACAGCTAAAGAGCCTCTTTTCTTCTCTTCCTCTGTCGTATTTTGCAATGCATATTATTTGCTTACAATTCAGGTCTGTCTCATAGTCTCTCTGGTAAGAGCATATTGAGGAAAGTCATCTCCTTTCCCAGTAATTTTCTCAGCTTCTCTTGATCATTAACATGCTGGAAATCACTTGAAAGAAACACTGCAATTTTTTAAGGGATTTTATTCATTTATTCATCAAGGTTAAGGACCCTGAAAAACTGCTGTCTACATCTTTTAGCACTTACTTCTTTCAAATCTCGTATACATTATAGTCCTCAATCTGGAGTTCTCTTTTGCTATGAGGTTTTCTCAGCCTGTATCTTTTGTTGCAGTCTTAATGTACAATAAACYCCTTTAAAATTAGTTATACTGCTATAGTTGTCAGGAGAACTCAAGTGATTTGATGAATTTAGTAAGAATTCCAGGCTGCGAAACWGATACAATGAAATTCTCTCCCTCATCATACTTGCCTCATTATTAAACCTCCAGTTTATAGTGTGCAGACAGTCGCACACTATAATTGAGGTTGAATTGCCATTCTTATTATAAATCCCCTTTTCTTGCGTGCTCATAACTTCAGGCAACACGTGGGCTGAAACTGCGTGCGCTCACTTTTAGACCACAGTAGAATATTTAACTCCATGATCTATGGGCTTTAGCTCTGCTGCTGTGCTCTGCTGCCCTATATATTTCACACTAACTGGAGCTTCTGGTAAGATAAAACACAAAAGCTGATCAGCCTTGCCTAACTTAGGCACTAGACTTGCACCTATGTTTTAGGTAGCTAGAGAGGCCATTGCCCTGAAGGAAGTATTGATGTTTGCTGTCTAGCCATCTGAGGGTGTTTATCAAGGCCCTTTACAGGAAGAACCTGTCTACTGACTTAAGTGATAGAAGTACCTCAAAAGCCTTGAAAAACACCCAACCCTGCCTTATTGACTGGACAGGAAATTTAGGTATATTTCCTTCATTACATGCCCAGAATTACACCTCGGTGAATCCCAGCAGGACCCTTCCTCTRCTTCCTTCCTTAGGATCACTGAGCTCTACAAGTTCAGTCTGAATTTCTGTAACATTACCATAGGGGCTTTAAAAGTGATAACTGATTGCATTCTGACTCAGAGCAAGTCTGTTAAGCCCCCCAGTGCCAGGGAGAAGGACCTCCTTTCCTTTCTTTGTGTACTACAGTTCTTCATCCCCTCAGCYTTGCTGCCTTCTCTGCAGCCTGCGAACAGTGGGAAAGCAGAAAGCACCTTACTGGGAGCACGTTGAAGGAAGGGCTTGGATGTGCACCTACAGCAAATAAGCCACGTTGGTGCTSGTCAGTTCAAATGGAGATTTCTGTGTTGCATCTTAGCTTGTAGCCAGGGCAAGAAGAAGGGAACGGTCTCATGGCTACAGCACTCAATAAGGTTGTGAAGGTTTGAYGCACAGTTCTGCTGTTTGCCACAGTTTGTGTGTATGTTTTTGGAAAGACAGGTAAAGTCCCTTGACTAAAGCTCTGTTGACTGAAATGGGAGTGTAGATCTCATGCTCAGATTATGTGCCTACCTGCAGACAAGGAAAGCTGGATGGGATCCTTCCCACTATAACTGTGCTCGGAGGAAACCAGAATACCTACAAAGATGGAATACRCTGCGGTGTCCTGAGGCAGACCTCTACTCCCTGTCCTATTCATTCTCCACAAGCAAAGGAAGTGTTCCCTATCCGTGGCTGCAGCACAGTGGCTTACCTTAGGTGCCTTCATGAAGAGAACGTCAGAGCTGAGAGTCTGCAGAAACTCTTGCTGAGAGTTTTGGGAGAGAGGTGTGAGGGATAAAGAAAAACTAGTGCATAYTTGTCAAGAAACCTGAGCCAAAAGGATTTATGTTAAGAGGAATTTTTTTGGCAGTTATGAGAGATCACATAAAAAATAAGACACACATACTCATGTATTTATAATGGGAGAAGGAGGTGGAGGAAAGTAATTTATGTGAAAAGGAAATTTTTCAGTTGGGAAGTATGAGGTAGAGAAATGAATGACACCTTACAGCAAAACAAACCTCAGACCGAGACTGGACCTATCTGCACATGACTGTGGTAGGGGACTGAGTATATTTGATGCAGTCTGTCAGGGAAGCAGTAGCTGTTCACTAAATCCCTCTCTGCCCTTGCTGTCATGGTCCAACAGCTGCTTGTGGAGTAGACAGCATTTATCCCTAGCTTTTTATTACCAACCCTTGGCTGGAGAGCTTCATCCTTTAGCAGAGAGGGAAACCTGTGCCTGTTTCTGGCATTCTGTTGTCTTAACAATTCACCTTGATAAACAGTCCAGCTAAAACCTAGGGCTGTGAGCTCTCTGGCCAGGCTTTCCTCCAGTGCTCTTGCAGTGGGAGGGAGCGTGTGGCAGGGGGCTGCGCATGCAGGAGCGTGTGGTAAGACCTGAAGATACYGTGGCAATGTTTGCAGAGCTCATCTGTCAATGCCCCAAATGACTTCCAAATCATCTTCCATTTGTATGGCTCAGCCTGAGTGCTTTCTCACACCTCTCCCCCAGTTTCTTTGCTCTCCGAATGCTACTCGTAGGAGTCAAAAGTGAAGTGACAGAGCCTAAGAAAACGGGAAAAATAAAGACTGCATTTCTTTGAAAATCTCAAAGGGCCCTTCTTGCATAGTTTGTTCCTCTCCTGATAGCTGTCTCTGTCTGCACTTAAGGTGCTGTGATCAACTGCATTGAGAATTACTCTTGTGTCAGCAAGGTGAGTGGTTCTCACTTTCTGAATGCTAACTATCCAGCTGTGGATCCATCTACGATAATGAAAATCCTCTGGACCCAGTGTGACACTTCTGACTCAGATATGGGCTTTAGTCAGTGTGCTGGATGGCAGTCAGTGTTGCGCCAGAGTGGGGAGTTTTGTGATCTCTGGCTCCCAGGACACCAGCCCTGCAGAATTTGGGAGTCAGACTCAGATACGAGGCGAAGCGGGCAGGCTATGGCTGTGTGGTTATTTCTGTACAACATGAGAGATGATGTGCATCATATCAGATGGTGCTAATGGTGGGATGAGAGCGCTTGTAGTGCTTTCCCTGACAGATCTCTCCTAAGTACAGTCCTGGCTTTCAAGGTCTTCATGTTGCTGAGTTAAGACTTCTGGTGTTGTGAGGTGGACCTTGGAAGCTCTCAGATTSCCAGCACAGGCTGTGTGTCTCTAACTCCCTCTCTCTAACAGAGAATGTCTCTAACATTCTCTTAAGAAATCCATACTGAGCTAAAGACCTTGGAAGCAAAGCCCTAACTGGCCTGCTGGGATGCTGCTGGGGAGCCAAGAGTCTTCCCACTATAATCCTGCCTTTCTTTGGGTAGAAACTAGTTGAAACAGAAGTATTGCCATCCCAATGAACTCTGCAATATGCAAAAGTATTTCTTTAGCTGAAAAAGTCTGAAGCTATTTTTCTGTAGAAAAGGGGGTGAATGATTTTAGTTGCTCAGTAGACTGGGACTACAGGCACAGTGTGGAAAAGCGGACAAACATAAGTAAATCTATGAGAATTTTGCTCCATGGGTGCAGTGGAGATGAGGGAAAAGCTAAAGTGAGGGAAGAAAAGTGCCTCCTGTGCTGCTAACATGGTTGATTTTACTTGATATAACCTTTATTTTGGACCACAAGGCTTAAAGACCTCTTTAACATCATTTCATGCATTTCAAGCATGTCTGCATGACATGCATTAGAATCTGCACTCTCAGAAAGATGGTGGTACTTCCCAGAATGGTGTACGTATGTTTTGTGCATATGTCAGGAATCCTGACACTAAAGCCAAAGCGCTTTATAGCACGACGCTCCTCTCTTGTAATGGCAAGGGGAACGGGGAATGAGTTCTCCAGACTGCTCAGTATCAGCAACCTTAATAACGCTTTTCAAATCCTTTTCCCAAGTAGTAGTTCTGGCAATCACTGTCCACATTTGCTTGGATTGGGCAGAGTTTTAAAAAGTAGATTGGCTGGAATAAGGTAGCTCTGAGCTTTGCTCACAGCATTGCCCCTAATAACTCTGTGAAGTATTTCTGCAGCCACTAAAGCTATTCTGAATTTCTAATGAATTTGAAAATCATACCTCTGGAATGGAAAACAAGCTCTGTCTGCTCTAGAGACAGTGAGTAATGGGGGTCAACTCCAGACTCTACCATTGAAGATAAGGCATTTTGCCACTCTTTGGATAAATCTGAAATCCCCTCTGTTTGAACACTGTCACTAAGAAAATTCTACTACTCTCCAGTTTTGACTGTCTGTAAGAAGGTTGTAAGCTAGATAACTAGGAACACACATTTTAAGCTAAATGGTTTTTCTGTTTCCAAAGACTAGCTGTGTGCTGGATTTTGATATAAATTTGTATGTACAAGAATATAAGAAATATATGAATATGATATATAAGCCTGGGAAGACAAGTCCCATGGAACCTTGCTCACCTATCTCCATCTCATAATTGTATTCTTCTGATCCAGCCTTCCTCTAATAAATTAACTTTCCTCTGTAGAAACTTGGCAGCAAGCAGGTGGCCAGTGTATTGCATCTGTTGTTTGACAAGCACTGTCATACGATTTTTCTTTGTTCCTTTGATTAGTTTTTGTCTGCTGTTTTTTTTCCTCAGTTAGATTGTAACCTTTGTGGATTAGGCATCATCCTCTGCTCTGTGTTTATGCAGTGCCTGCAATGAAGGATTTTGGGTACCTGTACAGTGAAACAAGTCAGATTATGGCCACTGGCGATGGACAAAACTTTCCTGCTAAAATATTTTCCACAAAGAAAGGTTAATTTTGCCTCCTTCTCCATCCTTCCCCTCCCTGGTTATTACTAATAGGAAAATTGTTTCATTTTGGGTCTGCCTAACTTAAAGGACTTGCCTATTGGCATTAGGGTCCAGTCAGGGTCAACTGTACTTCCATTCTCCCCTACTGGCCCTTCTCCTTAGCTGCACACTATTTCCTACAAAATACTGAAATAACCTGCTGGTTGGCAACTTCCGTGGAAAGTTCTGCTGCTTATGAATCAACAGTTTGTGTCATTTTAAAGTTTCTATAGT
Source organism: Rhea americana (assembly GCF_003343005.1). NCBI lineage: Eukaryota > Metazoa > Chordata > Aves > Rheiformes > Rheidae > Rhea > Rhea americana. The sequence goes on from NW_028186901.1 coordinate 503,610, forward strand.
TTGAATGTTTTGGCCTCATCTGGGCTAAAAAATAAATGTTTTGCTAGCTAGTATTCTTTTTTTTCCCTCAATGAGGCCTACAGGGGAAAATGCGTGGGAGATTTTGCTACCTTATTCCTTCCCCACAAAGTTCAAGTAGGTCAAATGCTACTGTCGATGATCTACTTTTAGTTTTACTCCTCCAAATCTCTTGGACTTGACTTTACAAGTCCTTTAATGTCACTTCATACTGTAGTGGGAGGAAGTGAAAATTACAGGCCACAGGCAGGGTTCCAAAAAGTGCTCTCTCTTTCTCAGAAAAGGGCTGGCATCTTTCCATGGGCCTTCATTGTGTTTTATAGCCATACTACAGTATTTAACAGTATAATTTAGGAAGTGTCGGTACTCCATAGCAGAGTGTGGAGAAACCGTCTTATTCAACCTCTGGCAACGTGCACTGATTCAAATAACATATTGTGAGGTAACATTAATGTTTTCTGGAAATGAAATTGGAATCAGAAATGCCCTTATTGGCTGTCAGCATAAATACTGGTGTCATCCAGATCAGCAAGCAAAATTCAAGACCTTTTAGCCTTATAAGGTGACTCTCTTTCAGAACTTCATGTTCTAATTCCTTCCCCATTAAATTAACTGCCCCAAAATCTAGGCACACATTCCACTTTCATACTTGAGACAAACATGATCTTTTTTGTTGCTCTTCATGCCACAACTCTGTCTACTTTTATGTACTAGAAGATTATTTATTCACTAGTATTGTGCATTGTGCATGGTTATATCTGAGAGTATTTAAATATCTGAATTATGTCTTTCAGTTTATAAAATGCATGAAATGCTTAAAGAAAATCAAAGTCCTTGCTGTAGATTAAGAATATATCCTAAATGCATTTTAGAAGACCCGATGCAACACAAATTCTGAGTGAAACCATTTCCCACCCTTCCAATTATGGTGCCTATTCATTCCTCACGCACTTTAGATGCTTGGAAGGGGATGGATCTGGCTGGGTTCCTAGATTATCATCTGATTTAGGATATTCTAAACATAGAGGGAAGAAAAAATGTTGACTCTTTTGAGTTGTCACAGAGACCGTTTTGTGTTTACCTCTGCCATACAGCCACCATGGAACGTGGAACGTGTCTTACAGGCATATGAGGAAGGTCCCTTGTCAGACTGGGGGGAGGAAGCATCAGTTGCGTTAGAAGTTGGTCAGATATTGTCTCTCAAAGAGATTTTAGCTTGTTCTCCAGCCCAAAAGGCTACAATAGTTCTTCATAATTTCTATATCAGTTGCATCAGACTTTGTACCCAGAATAAAAAGACATCATACCCATGTAATATCATTCTTCACAGTTATAATCACAATGTCAAGCCCTTCCTCCAGGACTGGTGCAGTTTGGTCCCTCTCCTACTTTTTGATCTGTAGCCAGGTCTAGTAGGAGCATTGTTTGCTTGTCAGACAGGAGGTGGTGACAATTCCTGGAGTCACCCTTGTTGCAGCTCAGTGATGAACTCTAATACTGAGGCTGCACATGTATCGCCTTCTGCCTTCAGTTCACAGATATTAACACTGAAGTTGGCCTGAAGAGGGCAGCCACTAATAAGCTATCCAGTGTACCTATGTGAAACACTCTTTTCTTCATTGGGTGGAACTGGAACTACCCTATGGAGCAGGTACTGCCCACAGCATGCTCTGGAGTCCTTGTCCCTCAGTACACTTAACAGTTCACACAAGTGCTTGTTTACACCATCCTTCCTGCCCACAATGGTTTCCCTTGAAAAGAAATCCAGTCCAGAAGGGAGATGCAGTAAACTCTGGTATATCTACCAGGTTGGACAGTGTGAGGGGAGTGCTGCATTGTATGTCTGTCCCATAACGTAGGTTCAAATGTGGTTGTGCAGGTCTACATGTATAGCTTTTGATATTTTAAATTCATAAAAATAACAAGGGACATGACTGGAAAACAGTCCTGCTTCAAGTAGGAGGTTGGACTAGAAAACCATAGAGGTCCTTTTCCATTGGCATTGCTGTGATGTGAATTCTATACCTGCTCTAGCTGGGAAGTTTGAAGGGATGATGTCTATGCTAGTAACATACCCACAGATTTACACACATTTACAGCAATCATAGAATCATAGAATCAGTAAGGTTGGAAGGGACCTCTGGAGATCATCTAGTCCGACCGCCCTGCTCAAGCAGGGTCACCTAGAGCATGTTAGACACGGTTGTGTCCAGGTGGACCTTGAAGATCTCCACAGAAGGAGACTCCACAACCTCTCTGGGCAACCTGTTCCGGTGCTTCGTCACTCTCACAGTGAAAAAATTCCCCCTCACATTCAGGCGGAACTTCCTGTGCTTCAATTTCTGCCCATTGCCTCTTGTCCTGTCACACAGGACAACTGAAAAGAGTTTGTCCCCATCCCCTTGACACTCTCCCTTCAGGTTCTTATACACATTGATAAGATCCCCCCTCAGTCTTCTCTTCCCCAGGCTGAAGAGGCCCAGCTCTCGCAGCCATTCCTCACAGGGCAGGTGCTCCAGCCCTCTGATCATCTTCGTAGCCCTACGCTGGACTCTCTCCAGTAGCTCTGTGTCTCTCTTGTCCTGGGGAGCCCAGAACTGGACACAGKACTTGAGATGAGGCCTTGCTAGGGCTGAGTAGAGGGGCAGGATCACCTCCCTCGACCTGCTGGCAACACTCTTCCCAATGCACCCCAGGAGACCATTGGCCTTCTTGGCCACAAGGGCACATTGCTGGCTCATGGTCAACCTGTCATCCACCAGCACTCCCAGGTCTTTCTCTGCAGAGCTGCTCTGCAGAAGGTCAGTAGCATATTTCCTCTATAGCTTTCACCTGAAGTTATCAAAATAGGCAAGTCAGTATTTTAACGAGTTAGCTGGGCAATGAACTCACCTTTGTACTTTTAAAATTTTCACTTATGAGCCTCAAAGCCAATATGAGGTAATAGTATATGTCATTTCACAAATGGGCGAAGTGAAGTGATGTAACCCAGAAGCGGTGAGGAGAAACACTACCATGCACTAACCACTGGTCCATACACTTCTCTGAAGATGGCATGTGGCTTGGTAACTGTCCAGCACCACCATCTGCAGAGACTGAAACTCAATTGCTGTTAACGAGAATGAAATTATGGCAATATTAGCGTAATTGAAATGAGAAGAATCCTAGTTCAAAGATGATTGATGCCCACAGAAAGCTTTGGATGGCGGTAGAGAAGGAAGGTCCAAGAGTGTTGGCTCAGACTTTATTTACCTACAATTTCCCCAGGTACAGGAGAAAATGTTCTCAAAAAAAAAAAAAAAAAGAAAAGAAAAGAAAAGAAAAAGGTTTAATATGGCTACTGACTGGTATTAAATAAATGATGCATGTTGGCAGAGCGATAGATGAGAATAGTGAAAAACACATTGTGAAAGGAACCAGAAGAATTGCTGTCATAAATCTCCCCAAACTATTCTAGTCAGAGAGAGGCTAAAAACTAAGTAGGTTACAGGGACTATAAGGAAAGGGGCTTTAGAAGAAACTCATTGCTCTGTAGATTCATTGACACAAGTTTTGCCCATGTGTCCTGCCTCTTATACGAGGAGCAATGGTTGGCCAGGGAAAGGAAAGGGATGTGAAGGCATGAAATTGCAACTTGGGTTGTTGGGCTTTGGGGTTTTATTTTTTATTTGAGGCAGGTTAAAGGAGCTCCAGGTGTTCTCTCTAGAAAAAAAGAGATTAGAAGGCAACATTAATCAAGTTTACAACATATTCAAATGAGGAGATAAAGAGGAGAGAAAAAAAAAACCCTGAAATGTTTTTCTAATGAATGCATATTTTTTTAGCTGAGGAATTCACAGGGGTCGACATGGAAAAAGACATATATATATGCAAAACTAGGGTTAGAAGACAAACTGGGATTATTTGCAAAGCTCATAAATAATTTAACTGTTGGAAGAAAAATGCATCTTATTACCAAAGGAGTGACTCTAGGCCTGATAAAGTAAAGGGCTAAAGGAGATTTCATACAGAAGAATGAGCACGGCTACTTGTCTGTTACAATGTGTCGTATCAAGCATGGTTATTCTTGAGTAAAAACTGGGCATGTTGGGACAGGATATTCTGGTTTCTTTGACACGCTGAAATACTTGTACGCAGAGCTAAAGGACCTTTATGCTGGAAAGAAATTACAGTTGCTTGTTGACTTTTGTAAGGTGTTAGTGAAAGTAGTTGTAAATATTCCCATTAACTTTTCTGCTGTTGGCCATTGCTGAGTGCTTTTGACAACTCCACTTTTAAATGCCCAGAAGGAGTTTTACAAAGAACTAGTCACTGAAAAAATTCAGGAGCAGAACTACCTTCTTCATCTGCATTTCTAGTTACCATGAAAATTGTGTAACTTCACAGTGACCAGGGCAGGTCATATAAGAGCTTAGTTATCTATTCTGCATGCACAGTTATCCATGCCGTTGTCACACTTACTCAGTCTTCACATCAGTCACTTTGTGCTGTTTAGTCATGCAGTCAAATGGCTAAAGTTCTCAAAGTCCCTGTTCCATATCATTTCTGTTCCTATCAGGTGAGAACAACTAATACCTGCCCCTCTGGCTTGTATTCCAATTTTGTTTTATTGAACTTGAGCTATATTTTCATTGCCTTTGAAGTGACATTTCYGGACAATGAGAGAAGCCAGACTGTGAATCCCGAAGCTTGCTTTCTGTGAACCTATGCAGTCTTCATCTGTGCCCACCAGTGACTTAACACATCTATTGGCTGGCAGTTACCACTGCTCATCGCAAGGAAAAGGTATGGAATAACTGCAGTGCTTGCTCTTTGGTATGCAGAACCTGGCCTCGTGTGCACTCCCTTAGGCTATTTCAAATGTAAGTCCAAAGTGTAGCCAATCATCTGTTTTACTTCCCATTGCACTGAACAGTTACTACATCCCAGCTGAGATTTAGTGGTTTCCATCTGCACTGAGGCAACTTCTAATTTTCTAATTCAGCCACATGTACTGTTTGCCCATAACTGTTATGTCCATCACCTGTGGAACAGACAAGGCTGTGGACTCCAGCTGCCTTGTACTAATCCCTGAGAAGTGAGATCTCACTCGTTATCTTGACTTATTTGCTAAAAGTGCAACAAAAACACTAGGTGGGCTAACAAACAGTGATTTGGACCTATCTATCTGACCTAGGACAAAAGATTTCATAAATGATGGCTTACTGACTAGGTGGATGGCAACAGGGTATCACTAGCAGTCTGATACAGAGGCAAAACAAGGTCCAACCTAACCAYGCTTACTTACCCTCTCACCCTAGCTATCAGCAGTGGCACAGGACTCTGCCTGTGTTCCTTAGCTATTTTCAGTTAATGGGGAGGGAGTGTTCATTTGTATCTGATGGATGAAAACCATTCCCAAAATTCAGCATTTGCAGATATAACCCCTGTATGGATGGAAAAATTCCCTGGTCTCTGATTAAACTGGATCAAGGCTATAAGTCTTTCAAGTAAGTGTGTTGCTTTACTTGGATTTCCTATCTCTAGAAAAATAAAACACCTTAAATGTACAGTGTTTCACCTAAACTCAACTTTCTCCTAGTACTGCAAAAGCTTGCTAGTCAAGCAGAGAAAATATATACTTAGTAAAACTTTAAGATCAGGCTTTTTAGCTGGAAAGCGAAAGGGTATAAATAAGCCAGATATAGGGCAACTTCTGCTTAAACTGCAGAGCTTAATCTGCAGAGCTAGTTCTTTATCTAGTCCTTTATCCTCTTTTGGCCAGAACTGCTATGTGTAACTCAGTCATCAAAACAGGGGTTTCGAAGTTTGCCCACCAAGCCATCTCCTGAATGGGGCACTCAGCTTAAGTGAAGAAAGCTAATAGCTGGTCCCATGCAGAGGGCCAGACTGCTTTTCTCAGGTCCCCATCAATCTCCCTGTCCTGCTCCCTCTTGTAACCTAAACTTAGCTGCTTCCTGCTTATCAGCTAGCAGAGGTATGCACAGTGTCTGAGACCTCATTTGTCTTTGAAGTTGAGGCTGTGGGGTGCAAATGGAAATCGCCTACATGGCTTTTCCTTGGAGTTGGGAGTGTTGGGTCCAGAAACACAAACACCTCTTTATTTGTCATCACTGTCCTGGCAACCAAGCTGAGTTGCTCCCAGAGCCAGCTTTAGCATACGCCTGTGAAATATGACGCAAAACATTACTTGGATGCTTATTTTGTGAAATTCCTGTGCTCCAGTGTGCTATGATGTTCTTAAAGAAGCAGCAGAGGAAACAGCCTTAATGGAAGGAGTTAAATTGAGGAAAAATTAGGCTGATGCTTTTCATATACACTTATATACCTTTAACAGTGGTTGGGGGCTTCTATTGGCTTGGCTTACAAAAGATACTGTTAATGTCTAACATTTGATGACAGATAGTTCACCAACACTGCTAGACCCATTGTCTCACTTGATAGCTCTTTGTTCTAGCTGAAGGAAGGTAATCTTTTCTTGTAGGAGTTGGTAGGAGGATCTGTGTGCAATGTACCTTCTGACAGTCGTTCCAGTTTTGGAGCCTATTCTGTAGTTCACTGAAGTGGAATCCTCTGCCTTGCCCTCTGGGGGAGGGACTCACAAAGTAGACGTTACAATCGTGATGCCGAATTTGTGGGTACTTTGCTGTCTGATGAAATTCACAACACTGAGTTAGACAATCATGTTATTTTTGCAACATGTGGAAAACACAAAACACATAAAAATAGGATTCAGGGGATCAAGCAAACTTGGTGCTGATCCACCTTAAAGGATGAGGAGAGGTTTAGGGTCTCTGTCACTCTGAGAAGGAAAGGCTCCCATTTTTGAGAAGTCATGCTGTAGCTCCCTCTGAGGGGAGTTAACTCACCCACTTGCTAGCAGCCAGCAAATGTGCATGTTTACAACTTTACTTTTTAAAGAGATGAAAGCATAGATTGAACCCAGCAATTCTTACTTTCCAGAAGAGTGCCCTAAGCAACAGATTAAGGTGTACCAGAGAGGCAGGCTGTGTCCCTTTCTCCTGGCAATGTCTGCTCTGTATAATGTGTGGTATGTTTAGGGGAGCTGTGTTAGGAATCTGGGTCTCTTAGGTGAGGTTGTGGTGTTGTTAGCTCTTCATTTCCACTTCTGTTTCCATCTTTTATACAAAGTGAGGTAGATCAAATGAGTGGCGTTGTGTCTCCCTGGAGTACTCTAGGTTTCAGGGGCATCTTCCACTTCATGGGAGATTCAAGGGTCAAGTCCCCAGCATCCAGCCAGAGGAAGAATCTGAACCTGTATTTACCATACCTCATTTAAATGCACAGTGCTCCATGAAGTTCCTGCTCACAGGAAAATGGTATTCTTACCTGTATATATCTAGGCAAGGAACCTCCTTTCTCAGTCTGTGCTTTGCTGGATGTAGCCCTTGCCAAGCTGAAGACTTACCAGGTCAAGACTCAGGATTCAGGATGGAAAGAGCTGGTTTATGAATTCCTTGGTGGGATGACATTTGCTACCAAGGCTTTTCTTGCCACCAGAACCAGTTGTGTGTTTATCAGTGCTAGTGCTAGGCTGGTTCCTCTGTAGAAGTGCGGGCATCTTCAGGGTTGGGTGACCACTAAGAAAGGCCTGCACAATACTAGCCTTAATTGCAAGTGTGTAAAGAGACAGCAGAGTGCCCTCATTCAAGTAATAAATGGAACCCAGGAGTTCTGATTTGGTATCTTCCAAATAGTTTTATTTTGCATATGTTTGCTCAGTTGCAAGTGAGAGGCAAGCTTTGTAACTGAAATCTGAATTAAGGGCTGTTTTCTTGGATGAGTAGGAAGGTAGTACCATTCCAAAAAGCACTTTCAGATATGCAACTGGTTAACTCGAGACTGCCTACTAATATTTCACTGTCTTTGGAGTGTTAGGACAAGCCAGGTATTCTCACATGCGCAGGGAGGTTGGACTAGATGATCTCCAGAGGTCCCGTCCAACCTTACTGATTCTATGACTCAAAATGAGTTTGCTTAGGAACCTTTGTAGGCAACAGTAGCAGCACTTTCTTCTATTGGCCATACTGTACACAAGCTTGCACAAGGTGCTTGGACAGCATTTGCACATCTCACTGAAGCACATAATGATGCATGTTTCCCCGTGTGAGAAAGACCTGTGATGTGTGAGTGGCTTCCTGGGACCACAAGCACAAACATTTGTCATGCTTTTAGACCCATGAAGCAGTCACTGGTGTATTAGGGACAAGGGGAAAAGCTGCTGAAAGATGAGCCAGAGAATTCAAGGTGGAAACATCATCACCTTGCTTCATGAAGGTATTTACAGATGTCCTTTGAAAACTGTTGCCATCCACACCAAATCTGGATGTTTGGGTAACATGAATTTTTCTGTCAGAAGGATTCTGGCCAAATGACACAATGTTAATTACATGAACAGACAGCGGGCGGAGTTGTGTAGACTCATTCAAAACCCAGATTGTTTCTTAATAAATRGATTGTCTTACGGTCAACCATCTGGAGCGGGGATGGGGTGGAAGTGAGGAGGGGAATTGTTTCCTTTTGTGTGTGCTAAGGAAGAGTGACTCTGTGGCTATGTCAAGAAATGCTAATATGGAAACGTGACTCGAGAAAGAGATTCACTGTTGTCATAGAGGCACAGAAGTTAGATTAGTGACCGGGATGTCTTCATGGGACTCCAAAAAGAGTGAGAGCAAACCATGCCTTGTACTTGTGCTGAAGGTTGCCCCCAGCTATTCAGTGGGGATTGGACTGCAGGCTACTGTAATCACACTGGTGCYAAGGAGCACCTTTGCAAAGGATGGATGTTTGACCTTTAATAAACCTTTAGTTTCAAGTAATGTGGTATAGCAGCTACAAATAAGAGAGAGGAGTCAGCGTCAAATAGCCAATGGCTTTTGAACCTCTATAATAGTATGTTCCTTAGTTTGCAGTATTCTGGAAAATATGGGCAGACAGTTACAGTCTTTCAGGTTGGTTTGGCCTCTCTCTTCATCTTTATTCCTTCAGACTGGATTTAGGCTGGAGCTTTTCTTTGGCTACTTTCCACCCCTTTGATACAGTCCCATGCTAAAACAGGCCCACAGCAAAAAAAGCTCGGTTTTGCTTTACAGCACCTACGGTGTTAAGGGATGAACTTCCTTGGGAAGAAGCATGGAGCTTCCAGATGACAAGCAATTACATCTTAAAACAGGGYTGGTATGTTTGGACAGCCCAGAGAAGACTGTTTAATCAAGCATAAGGCCATGCTTAGGTCTGTGCTTCAGCCTATCCTATTTTAATCTGTGTCTCCACCATAACCAGAGATGAATGCAGCAAGTAAACATCACTTAGCTTAGGTACCAACAGCAATATAAACACAGCAGTACTTTATTCCCCGCCATACCAGTGTAAACTAACCTCCAGCAGGAGGCCTGTGCTCTGGTGCCTGCCTCCTTTTTGGAGAGTGGGTTTGGAGATCTGTCCATTTTGCTCTGTGCAATCTAATGCATGGTGGTGTGCTGGGAGAAGATTGTGGCCCWTGCATGGTCCCTCCATGTTTCAGTGACAGTCCCTGCTGCTCCTGATAGCTGGGGAACTACCATTTCAGTAACCTGAAAATTCTCCATTTCAATAACCCCAACTGGGCCTCTGGGGAGTCAAGTATTTTTAGGAGTACTGACCTGGTCAACATAAATGGCTCTAACAGTGTTTTCTGACCTCCCCCCAGGAGGTGGTTGCTCTCCTGAACTGGGTATTTCATCCTCTGTGTACTGAAGCTACCTGAGACAACACTCTGAAATCTTGTCTCATAGTCATCCAACAACAGCCCCCAGTTTTGTCTAAATGGCTGGGGGTATTGCCAGCTGGAAGCCCCAGAGATGCAGCTGCTTACTTAGACTGTATGGCCACGTCCTCACGGGTAAACCTGGATGTAACTCACAGTGCCAAACGCACTGCAGAAAACTAGCTCCTGCTCAGGAAGGGGGAAGGATGGGCCCCAGGGAGCTTGGATATGAAGAGGTACAGCTGGAGGCACAATATGGGAGACGGACAGCCCCAGAAGTGGGGAGGGAAATGGGCAATATCTTTTAGTGCTACCTTTGCTGTGCCACAACTAACTGTGGGAAATTAAGACTTCCCTATTTGTTGTGAGTTTTTTGCTCTTAGAAGGGCCTTCAATGATCTTCATTAGCTCCCCCTAATTCTCAAACTGGCCCAGTTCAGAGGACAAGTGGTTGTTCTAAGCTAGAGGAAAGGATATGTCTCTATTTGTCCCCTAAGTTCCTGCAACTCGGTGCAGGCAGCTGGATGAGTTTTGCAGCAGCAACCTCTCCTCACTGGAGACCTAGTCCTTGTTTTTCTAGCTCTGTGACATTTGAAGCCAATCTCTACATCTTTGGCCTACTTAACCCTCCACAGATTATCTTCTGTGGTGAAGGCAAAGTGGAGGTTGATGTATGTGCCCCTCTGTATTTGCCTTTACCTTCAGATAAAAAGAAAATACTGACCATATTCCCTCCTTGTATTCTTCACCTGATTTACATTTCATTTATTTCTATAGTCCTGAACAGACACTAGTAACTCATAATAGTAATAATAGGAGTTTCTACTAACAGAACTCCTTCCATCTGTAGAGTTCACGTTATGGACAAGCACCATTAGTCCTATTTAGAGATGGATTTAGCTGGTGCAACTTGYCCAAATGCAGAGGGCCCTGTGAGAATCAGGAAGGAAATGCAAAGTCTCCTGATTTCRGCCCCATGCTCAGTTGATCTTGTACTGCCATTTCAAGGAAAAATTAATTCAAAAGACTAGATGTGAGGGATGCTCAGGAAGAAATGGAACCTCATCTCTAGAGACTGCTGAATTTCACTRGATTGTCCCAAAGCAGCAAAAGGAGCAATGTCCTGAGCTTTGGCCTCTATACTTACCAGCATGAAAAAAACCATGAGCGTGAAATCAAACAACAGGCTTCAAATGGGAGCTACAATGACTCTAATTTGTATGTGCTGTTATTTGATCTTCTAACCTACTAGGTTTAAGGTAAACCACAGTGGAATATCAAGCAGACGTTAAATGAAACAGTGTCATTAATTCAATCCAATGAGATATGTTTTATATAACAAAGGGATTTGTTCTGATACTCAAACAATGTATATTAATGAAAGAGTTGAAATAGATTCATTTTGTTCTCAAAGCAAACACATTAAGGAAAGCCATCAAGAAGTAAAGAACATGGCATTTTTTTTTAAACTGTGCTTTATTTAGGGCTAAGCTGGAAAGCGTCATTCAATAATTACAGAAGATTACAAGGAGTTTTAGGGAATTGAGAGTGAAAGAGCAGTTGTATGGAACTGCAGCTGCGTTACACATCTGTATGTCCTAGCTGTGGGCTCAGTCTGGCTGTCCTTACTCAGGCAAAACACCCACTACAACCCAGTGGGAGTTGTGCCAGAGTAAGGACTGTAAGATCAGGCCCAATAGGGAATTAAAAAAACAAAAACAGAAMCAAAAAAGAACCAAGAGAAAGGAAGAAAGAAGTTTAAGATCAAGATAAAAAATACTAAGAAAAACAAACAAAACCATTAAAACAGAGTAAAACTGAATGAAGAATCAGAAACAATTATCACACTGCTCAGTCAATGCAAACAAGTGTGAGAATGATGTAAATCAAGTTTTAAGACTGTGAAAATAAATTATAATAAATATGATATACTTTAAAATATATGTGTTCTTAAATAATTCATTGTTTTTTCTGAGTCAGATTTTTTAAAGCAATGTCTTATTTTTTAACTGCTCTAAAGTCATTTACCAAAGATAAATATCGTGCTTTCATTAAATAGTTTTCCTTGTTTTTTCTCTATCATTACAATTAAAAGTCCTACAAAATATGCAAATTTATTTACAGAAAAACAGAGCCAGCATCTTTTTTTTTTAAACATCCCCCTGTTTTTCAAAATTCCTTGTAAACAGTTTCAGAAATTCTTCAAAGAGATTGTTTTTTATGTTTTTTTTTGTTTTTATTTTTTTATGTTATTTTTTTTCTTTTTTAAGATTAAGGTTCTAGGCTAACCCCTTGCCCTGAAGGTTTCTAGAGCAAATATGGAAGCTACTGAAGCATAGGATGATGGGAATTTTGCGGACAGCAGATCATGAAGACATGAAGCGTTTAGCTGTGTTTTGTTGTTCAAGTTAGAACTAACGTCTGATAAAAAGACAGCTGTTTTGTTTCCCATTTGCATTGTCTACAGAATCGAGTTTTGTTTTGTTTATTTTTTTAATAGCTGGAATGCTTGCAGTTAAAAAAGCTGCCAAAATAGCCATTTCTCTCCTTTTTCTCCTCGATAAATAACAGCATCCAACAGCAATTGGCAGAGAGTAGGAATTTATGCTCAATCTAAACTCTACAAAAATTACAGTTCTACAACATCTTTGTTTTTAGCATTAACGCTAACTTCTATGTAGTATTATTTTTTTTTGCTTTTTTCTTTTTTATGTTGTCTAATTTTTTCTATTATATAGGTATTTTAAACTTTCTTTTTTTAAATTCTGTACAACTATTAGGATTTTAAATGGGGAGAGTTAGAAGCATTTACAAACCTTTTGTGTTTTCCACTTTAATATCAACCATCTTTCCTTTCTCTTCTCTATGCCTTTTTATGTATTTATTTATGTATTTATTTATTTACTTTTTTGCTTTTCATAGATATCCATCTTACCTGCCTTTAACAGCGCGATCCTTACGTATTATACAGAAAACCATATGAAAGCTTCATAGACTCTAATTAATGTATAACCAAAGAACCTCCCAAAGTATCAAAGAACTATTATCTTGCCGTTTTAAAAGCATTTAAGCATTTTTTTTTAATTTTTACATATTTCATATAATCGCTCTCAAAAACTGTTTTAGGAACAGCTCAGAGAAAAGGAAAGAACTTCCATATTTTACATACAGCTACAAGTCTGCGGTAAAAAGTTTTGTCCTTTGGTCCCTATATAGCTAAGGAATGACAGATAAAGATGCTCAGTGACTGTTACCATGGGTCACGCATGGTAACCGCATCCTTGGTGGCAAACAGGCACTCCTTTGTCAGCATCCAGGTTTGCATCTCCTGTTTGAAGAAAAGCCGCTGTGGTGATATCAGTGTCTCTTCAGAAATCCTGGTTGATCTGGTTCCTGTTCTGATTTTACTTATGTGTTTGTTTGTTTGTTTCAAGCGCATGTCCTTCGAAGTCAGCAGATGTGATACTTTTCTTGAAGAAATGTTACAGTCTAAACAATCAAAGAGAGAATAAGTCTGAAGTCTTCAGCTTGATTGATATTTGCTGATATGTCAAAGGTGTAATCCAACAGTTCCCTTTTTTTTAATATATATATATTTTTTTTGTCTAAATGTGGCCCATTCAGCTGCTGCCCTAAAAAATGAAGAAGATCATTGCAAATTAAATCAAAAAGGGGAGGGGGAAGTAGGGAAGGAGGGGTAACTTGGGAGGGGGGTAAAAAGACCTAAAAAATGAAATAAAATTAAAAACAAGCCTGTCCTTTTGGGCCCGATCCTGCTCCTGTTGAAAGTAAATGCGTGTTTTCTTCTCCCCTTCAATTGGGACAGGATGGGGCTTCTGGTTTGGTGTTTGGATTTTTTGAGGTATTGGCTCTGATTCTGCTCCCACTCACGTCAACAGAAAGATTCCCCTTGACTTCAGTGAGAACTGGATCAAACCCAAAGTGAGCAAGGTAGTCACGATCATGATAGAGAAAAAATGCAATTGTTCCTAATAATAATAACAGTAGCAAATCAAATTAGTAGTGATGTATGTCTATAGAAATGCATATCACTATATCTGTACGGATAGCTACATTGTAAATTATTTTTAAGTGCAACTCTACAATGCCAGATCACAATCTTGCTTGGTGAGCTTTGGTAGCGTGAAAGGCATTGAGAAAGAATTATTCTACATTTTAATGAGGTGCCATCTATGACAGTGTATGAGGTTTCTGTGGAGATACAGCTGCCAATAACATCTACTCCTTTGTGAATGTCAGGAAGTAAGACTTTGAACAGGCAATTTACAGAAGGTTAAATAAAAAAAAAAAAGACTTGGAATAAACTTTTTTTTTTGCAAAAAAAATGTAAAGCTAACATTTCTTAAATAAAAAAGTTATTTAAAAAAATGTAATCATGATCCGACTAGGCTTGACATTTAAGTAGGATGCTTAATCATTAAGGATTAGCTCTTATCTCTTTCTAGCAAGCAGGTTCTTCTTATACAGTCGGTGATTTATTACATCAAGAAACTTAGCAACTGCAAAAGGTCCACTCTGGTGGAAAAGTGTCATGCGGAATATCAATCCATGCTGGCAGGTTTTCACACTGTTGGTTCAACAAACAGCAAACCGTACACAGCAGTCTAAACAATTACAACACCAAAAATAATAATAGAATAAAAAAAATAAAAAAACACTCGTCAAGGACCCTTTTTCAGTTGTAAACAAAAAGATGCATTTTGCTTTTTGATCTGGATGGGTTTTATCCCCACTCAAAACAATCCCTCCCTCCCCTTGAGCAATTAATTTTGGCTGGAGTTGCTGTAATGCAGAACCTTAGAATTAGAGTTCTTGAAAAGGCATACAATGAGGCTTTTCTTGGGGTTGTTTTTTTGGATTGCTATAGTTTTCAAACTACTGATACTATCATTACTTTTTTTTTWWWAATTTTTGGAGAGTGATTTGAAATATCCTAAGGGGAAAAAAAAGGTGTCAATTGAAAAAGGCCCCCAATTCTCCGGAAAAAAAATAAAATCACAAGATTTTCAGTGCAAAAAAATTAACCACGCATTTTTTTCTCTCTTTTTTTTCCAAATTATCTGTACAGTTATAACAATCCCATTTTTTCTAAAGAATTAGGAATCCATCTTTTTTTTTTCCTTCTATGTGACATCTAGAGAAGCATAAAACGCTGACGAGAAATCAAACGACAAATAAAGAAACCACTGCAAGCACCAAAAACGAAACGAAAATGAGCACAGCAAAAAATTGTGGCAGCACAAAGTCAAAAAAGGCACATGTGATCATGACTGGCCAATCATCAACTGATACAACATCCAAGAAAAATGCTTCAATCACGGCACCTGCACGAAACTTGACGGCATGTCATGCAACCAATTCTTAGCTTGTTACATGACGCCATCATGTCACACTTTCAACTTCGAGTTGATTTGAACTTACGGCCTGGGGGACTGTATTCTCCACTTTCATGTCATTACGTGAACTTTTTTCCTAGCTCAGCGCGAGACTGTGGTGGATTTGACTGGCTCTTGGTTGGTTTTGTTGGAATTTGATTGAATGACAAAAGAAGAAAAGATTTTTTTTATATATATATATATATTTATATATAGTGTGGAAAAAGGGAAAGGTGGGGAAAGAAGATATATATAAAAATAATAAAAAAAAGTTACAAACACAGTATCAGTCAAAAAGCTCTAATGAATATACTTGCCATTAAACTATAGAAAATGAAACAAGAAAGAAAGCAAAAAAAACAAACCAAATAGAAAGAAAAGAAAGAAAGGAAGGAAGAAAAGAAAGAAGAAAAAAAAAAAAAAGGATGGAGGAGGCCTAGCCAGAGACACACACGTAAAACACACACTTAAATGTAGACACACGGTCAACAGTGAACAGTAACGGAACATTATGCAGCAGCTGTTGAAGAGAGCATGCACTGAATGAATGAGAGCAGACACAGATCGGTTTGCAAAGTCTGGAAAATAAATACATTTGCTGCTAACCAGGATGCTTTCGTTAGCACCAGCCTCTCCCACACCCCCCCCCACCCTCCTGGGCTAGCCAGGTCCTCCAGGAGCCGTTCCATTTCCTTGGAGGGGCTCTGGAGCAGCTACTGCTCTAATTCGATAACATCCCAGAAAGTTAGAAGTCATGGGGACTAAGAGCTGCTCTGCTTTGGCAATTGAGAAGAAGAAAAAAGAAAAAAAAAAAAAAAGAGAGAGAGAGAGCAACTACTGATTGCTGCATGTCCATTTGGTGGTTTATGGTAGGCTCCGAAATGCAGTAATGCTGGTATGGCATGGGAAGCAGACTTGTAGGAGGACTTGGATGATACCATGGTCCCTAAATCAGCATCAGTAAAAGAAGAAAATATCTTTGGCATTTGGCTTTGACCTGAATTATAAAAATGAATGGAAAATAGCAGAGGAGAGGAGAGGAGAAAGAAAAGATGAAAAAAGAAAGAGAAAAAAACAGAAAAGAATAGAATAGAAAAGGAGAAAAGAGGAAAGACAAGAAAACAAAAGAGAAAAGGAAAAAAAAAAAAAAGAGAGAGAAGAGGACAGAGAACTGCCAAGGTCTGGTTGCTACAGTCTTCAAAACACCCTGTTCCTTTCCTATCAAGGAGAATGTCTCTTTCCTGGTCCTGGGAGTTTTGCCTCAATAAACACAAAAATCACTGCACACAGTGATACACTTGTCTCAGTCAGTGGCTATGCGCCCTATTCATCAGATATTGCCTTTCCTTCCCTTTGGCTCATATCCCTCCTGTCTGCCTAGTTCTGAAAAGTCACTGCACACGACTGAAATTTCACCTTGCATTTAGGTGTCACAAGAATATTGTTGGCAGTTCTCATCCTGAAATCATGCATGATGGCTAGAGAAAATTTTTTCTTTGGATTTTTTTTTGACTGTTCCTATTCTTTCCATGCTGAAATACACATTCTGGCTAGGGAGGTTATGCTCAGCTGACAAGAGATGGTGCAGAACTAAGGCCCTGAACTGAGCACTGGATTCAGCTCCAAACCTGGCCCACAGTTGGCTGCTGTCTTCTTGATCAGATCTAGCTCCTCTTTGATGGCCTTGCCCTGAAGCCTTGCCCTTTGCTTATATTGAAATGTCACCCTGAACTTCCCAGGGTTTGGATGAAGGCAATAGACTAGCATCCTCAGAGCAGATGCAAGATTTGGCTCTACRGTTATTTCTCAAGCCAAATGGGTTCAGAGAGAGAGAAAACTGACTTCATGAAGATGGCTTGGGGTAGAGCTGTTGTCACTTGTGTCCCTGGGTACCCGAGGACGAGCAGCACGAGCCACACAGACCCAGACTATATGTGAGGAAGACAAAAAGGCCTCCAGGATCCCCCTTACCTCCTGGAGCTTTCTGTGCGTATTGTAGCCACAAGAAGAAAAGTTCGGGGAGGAAGCACAGACTGGCAGCAGTGTCATAGCAAGTCTCAGTTCTTTCCTCACCTCAAATGTGCTAGCCAAGGCAGCACTGTGGATTAGGCATTATTTGGAAAAGGGCTGAAATATTTTGCTCCCCTGAACGAAACAAGGAGAGACTTCTGGGGAACAAACAAAATCCTGCTCTATCCCTAGGAAGTGGCAGCAATATACAGCCCTTGTTGGGCTGGCGTATAGGATGGCACCAGCCCTGGAGGGAGGGCAGGCTGTGGCAGTGAGTGGCTGCAGTGAGTTGGCACTGATCCACTACTGAGAGCTAAGGGCTGTGTCTCTAGGTGCCTACCTGTGCCTGGGTGCCTGGTCATGCCAGATAAGGCATCCAAAATGCCCAGCATGGTGTGCACTGTGTATACGTGCTGCTGATTATAGGCTCTGGCACACTCTATGTACGCTAGCTCAAGGCAACCCTGAAGCTGAGGAGAGGCTCTTGAACATAAACTTTTCTGAGGAAATCATTTTCTTTTACTGTTGGAACATGAAGGACCAGATTGATCTGCCAGTGACCACTGGTTGTGGAGTGGGTACTGCCATCCCTCTGCCTATCCTCCACACACACCTTCAGACACTGTGGATGTGACAACATGCACACACACACACATGTACAGATAGATGAAGGATTTGGACTTGCTGAGGGTGAAAGAACCAAAAAGGACAGAAAATGCACTTTAAAATGAAAGTCAGAAGTGGACATCCTGTTTGCTTAACTTGGATCTGTATTTTAAGCACTGAATGAAGCTGTCCTTCAAAAGTAGGTGTACATGTCACCTACTTAGTTGGTGTAGAGGAGGTTTTTTGAAGGTCTCTAGAGGGATATCCTGCCCACATAGCTGACATACCTGAGCATAGGCAAGGTTTGTAATAAGCAGGAATATCTTTAGGTCACTTGATTGATTTAGATGAAACAGGCTTTCTAGTGCACAATCAAGTGAAAAGGGTTTCAGGTCCTAAACCTGCGCAGACAGACATCCCTCTGGAGGGCTAAAAAGGCAAATGCCTTTCTCTGATGATAGGCAAAGAAGTTAGATACCTATCTGTTGAGGACTACTTCATCAGTGGCCTGAAATTCAGAGGCAAGTTAGGTATCTGTGCTARATAGACTGGACACCAGCCAAACTCATGTATTTAAGAAAAGCAATTCACCTTGTTGGGAACAGGTATAAACTTTGKGTATTACTGAAGTAAATTTGTGAATAAAAGTGTTAAAAGTTATGAAGACAAGTATATACAGCCTAGTTCAGAAGTGATACTTTGGCGATAAAGAGGGAGCATATTCTCTGAGCTCTGGGGTTCTGCGCACAAGGATGGATTATGCAAAGTATCTTTGTTGCAGGTAACACTGATCAAGAACTTGCTCCACTGAACAAACCATAGCAAAAACATTCAGTAAATGCCAGTAACCAGGCATCTACTTTGAAGCATCTAAGTGGAGCCAGAGACTGTTCTTGATTGCTGGATGGAAATGCCTTACATCTCTAAGAGTGAGATTCAAGATGCAGATACCTTCACCTAAGCAAATCACCTCAGTCTGGTTTAGTGGAGAGAAACAGGGCTGGAAAGTCTCAAATCACCTCATCCTCAAGGAGCCCTCCAGATTAGGCTAGACAAACCATGGCTGAAAGGAACCTAATGTCTCTCTATTGACTATAAAGATGACCTTGAGTGACTAGCTCAAGACAGTTACACTGTATGTCTCTAACAGAAGAGGAGATGAATCCTAATTGAAGCCTCAGTTAGAACACACACTACTTTAGTTATGTCCTTACAGTGGCTTCCCTACTCTACAGTCCTAATGCTACAAACACCTCTATCACAGGAATGCTTTTAACAGCGGCTTCTGATCAGACTTTGGGGACTGACTCATTTTTTCCCCATGTCGTGAGCCAGAGCAAGATCTACTTTCTCCTGAATCCTTTGGCCTGGACTAGATATAAGCACTTAACTTAGGAGTGTATTTACTCTAGATTCTACATGTCTGCTGACTCCGTTCACCTAAGATGTAAGTAGGCCTTGAAGATGTCTTTCTCTTTTACTCTCCAAACACTAGAAAGAAAATTTAGTAAGTCAGGCTGAGTGAGCAACCCATGGAAAGCTTTAAGGCTACTTTCTTTCACTGCTACCACTAAGAAACAGCACAAGTGGTTTTATCAGAATAAACAGGTTATATCACAATGAAAAGAGACTACAGGATGATGAGAAGATTGAGGCATTTAATGGCAATCTGTGCACATCTTTCATCCCTACTTTCTACATATGGCCCTACTAAAGAGCACCAATGTCCCTGCAACTGGCTCTAATTTTTCAGCTATTCACTTGTATTTTTTTTTATTCTCCATAGATATGAGTCATTGCTGAGACCTGATGGCCATGAATCTGGGGCTCTGTAGATTGTGGACTGCCTGTGGACTAGGCAGTCCCACCAAGCAAGACTGCTGGAGCATTATACAAGGATAGATTTCCCAAAGGACAGAGAAGAGGATGTCAAAGAGGCTTTGGCCCCCCATTTACATCTCCAACCTGATGGGTAATTATTGGCTAAATCCATGTCTGCAAACAGTATGAAGGATTCTGCCCTGTCCACTGCCAGAGGCAATGGCAAATTGCCCCGGTGTCAGTGGGAGAAGATCACTACTCTTGCTACTGAATATTTAAAGTGAAGCTGTTGTGTACAGCAGGATTTTTATCCAACTATACAACAAGCTGTTGAAACAGACAGAGAGGGATGGTCCTTTCCCAAAGACTTTATGAACTGAGAAGGCGCAGTTCTGATCTTCTTTGAAAGCATGCAGTTCCTATACTGTGTGACATTCACCATATAATTAATCTAGGCAACACATCTCATGCTATGCTTGTGCAGCACCTTGCACACACCTCTCAGGGCATCCGATTAATGTCAGACTATGAAAGTATCTGCTAGGCTTACAAATGTAACCCTCTACAGGTGCAAGATTATTCTGTCTTCACACGGCCACAAAGAGAATCGGCCCAACACTGCCTCCCTCACAGTCCACTGAATACGAGGAAAACTCTCCAGCTGCAGCTCTTATTCTTCCACTCCATGACTCTACTGCCTCCTATTTCTCATTTATTTCTACTGTATCCTTCCCCCTAGTCCTTCCTATTCAATTTCCCATGAATCATATTTTCTATCCATTTTTCTGTGTTGTCTTGAAGGCAAGGACCCTCTCCCTGAAGAAATTCTAAGGCCCTTGCTTCTTCCTCTACTGAAGTGACAGCTTCTTATGCCCACAGCTCAGCCTCTGACGCTGGCTTAACATTGCTTATATTCCCACCCCATATGCAGCTTTCCTTAGCTTCATACCATAACCATTACCCTCTGCGTTGGCATGAATGCACATGTGCTTGCAAACCCATCCAAAATTGCAGTCAGGATCCTCTCCTTCTGTGTCTTAGAGGCTGTGTCTGAGCACACCTCTGGCAAGGCAGTGGAGATATTTTTCCTCCAGATGACAGATCTTTACAGCTATTGCCTCTGAGGCTGATCAATATTATTTAAATTCCAACCTGTGTTTTTCTCCCTTGCCTTTCTTCTTGTTTCTATAGCAATTTCTCTCTGTATTTTATGCCTCTGCACCAACTTTCTTCTACTGCTGGAGGGCTCTGCCTTCCCCATCTCAGCACTCCCTCCTCACTGTACCTAGACACCAACATGCACACAGATCTCCCCTTCCCGGCCCCCCTCCCTGCCTGCCTGGTGGAGGGGCAGGAGGGAAGCAGGGCTCTTCGCAGCTGGTTCCATCCCTGCAATGACTGCTGCTGAGGCTGTAGCAGGGAGTCCAAGATTAGAAGCCAGAATGTCTTAGAGTGGGAAGGGCAGTGAAGGGGACTTTGCATCCATGCTGGGATAAAATGAAGCCTGATCATTTATACTAGRAATCAATGCATTTACCTGGACTCTTGGGGTGCTATTTTTAGGAAGCAAAAAATGAATGTTTTTGTCAGATGCTTCAGTTCAAACATCCAAAGGTTAAAAAGGAAATAGATACTATACATGACTGTACATACATGAATATTCACACATATGTAGCACATGTATATAAAGAGGTACTGTATATACATACATATCAACAAATATACATACAYAGACAGAGAAGCTAATGTGTTCTAACAAGATGGGAGTCCAGCATTTTGAATACTAATGTTTTCTGTTTTTTTTTAAGATGCTTGATGTCCCTGCTTCACTTTTCCCATTTATAAATTAAAGGTGACGATAAATATTAGCTCTTAAATTGTAATGCCCTTCTCTCAAATAATCCTATGACTTACTTGCTGTGCAGTGTTGTTACTAGGATTGTTCTCATTTAACTACRTTACATTAAGAGATGGGTGAAAAATTACAACTATTTTCCAGGGAAAACTGTCATTATTTTGGCTTTCTTTCCTGTGAATATCCTAGTTAAAAAACAAACTAAGACTGAGGTGGGGGAGATGRTGAGAGGAAGAGATTAATTTTTGTCTTTTTTAAATCAATCTGAAAACCAGTCCATTCTTAACAGAAATTTAGTGTTTTGAAGGCYAACATTTTTAATCAAGTTGTTTTTTTGTGTTGTTGGCATTTCTTTTTTAATCTACTAGAATGAAAATTTGCTGCAGAAACATCCAGTTTGGTCAAAATGTCACTTTTTGGTCACCCCCTCCTCCCCAAGCCAGTTTGATGAAAAAATGTCAAGCAGCAGTAGCTGTGTCACCTCTGATTTATCTATTTTTCTATAGCCATTAGTCTCAAGCAGCGGACAAAAAAGCATTGCAACGGAACAGCCACTCCTCAAGAAGTCAGCCTGGATGGTCAGAAAATGACACTGGTTCCCTGTACAGTGTTACCTTTCCTTGCTCTGGTGACGCGCAAGTGGGCGCGGTGGGGATTAAAGAGTGGCAAGGATGCCTCAAAGATGATGAGTCCAGGGGTGCCCAGAGGGAGGAGAGCGGGTGTAGGCAGGGACAGCATGGGGTAGGGGCTGCAGGGCAAGTGGGTGCAGCTTCACTGACCACGAGCTTTGCCCGCAAAGGTCAGTGCAATAAACTCACAGGCTGCGGTGGCAAGCAGGACTGCAGTTGAACGTAGGCTGAACATGAGGTGGGAGAGGAAATTAAGCTGTGTGGAAACTACCTTTCAGCACACAATGAAAGGTTCTTTATTACAAGGGGGCCTCAAGGAGTTTGCTATCATCTCCTGAGCATTGCACCAACAGTTTAATTAAAAAAATGTACATGGTTGAAAACCAAGTCTAATTGGGAAGCTGTGAGTGAGCCTCTCTGCCCAGTCTCCACTGTTTCTGTTTTTTTTTCCCTCCACAGATTGACAAGAACTTATCAAAATATTGATGAATCTGATGCTTCACTCTCCCATTCCTGTTGCTGAGGGATAGATAAGGATGCTACACAGACTCCCCCCTTTCCCTTTTTCTGCCAGACAAAGCACCTTGTAGGATGATCTCAAGACCCTTAATCAAGCCCAAATCATTGATCTCAGCAGGCAGGGTTATACTGCCTATGACCTCCAGGTAGGTGAACTGATACAGCTTTCCCAGTGCCTGCCACAAAACATGATAATCCACAGCCATCTGCCATCTGCCAGTTCGTGGGGGAGGAATGTGGTCTGTCTATCCTGAGCCCAGGCTATTCTCTTCATAATGTCAGCTGTGGGCTGAAGACCCATACTAACCACAGAAGGCCTGAACAGCAAAGGAAGGAGCTGGCCTTGTAGAGTAAGGATGTGGTGGTGGGGATGGAGGTGGGGGAACTGATTTGGGAGTCTCCCCAGGACTAGCACAGCAGATAAGGACAGCCTGGGAAGACTGAGAACAGGAAGGAGTTATTAGAGTTAGTGCTTGTGTTGGGTTGCCACCAGCCATGGAGAAGTCATGTCTCCTCCCAGCTGAAATCCCAGGCAGGAGTCCCCAGTAACTGCCATGAGACTGGTGCAGACTCCACCGACAGCAGGAGGCAGGACTAGCCTTGGGAGCTGCATGGCCAGCCCAAGCATGGTGCAGGGGGACCACTCTGATTCYGATGGACCATGCAGGACTGCACAAGTGCTGCAAATACTCATCTGAGCCCTTTCAGTGTCAGTCCCACCCTTGGAAAGCAGCATTTGTGCCCTGCTTTAATCTGCAGCACATCCTGTGTGCAGCATCAGTACTCATGGATTCGCTTCTCTGAGATGGGACCCTTCCCTGGGGGCTGTCTGTCTTCTGCCAAGTCTGTTTAGCACCTTACTTAGCCTCTGTATCCCTCTAAATCAGAATGCAGTCAGGAACACATACTCCCAGTTTGCAACACTCAATTATTGCTTCTGATATTTTATTTTTTTTGCCTGCAGCTTCAAATTACCTTCAAGGTGCACAGTGCAATTAGCTAAAAATATTTCCTGCTTCATTTTAATTGCACTAAAACTCTAATGCACCTCCAGCGAGGAGCAGTAAGATGGAAATTGGTGCCCCAAATATTTCAAATTGATTAAAGCCCAAGATGACTCAATAAGCTTACATAGTTCTATTAATTATTAAATGTTATTAATTTTTTTGTTAAAAAAGCCCTTCCTGAAGCCACATTCTATATGATATTTCTGAAAGAGGATACTTTCACTAAGGAGATGATAACTCTTTCTCAGTTTTAGGAAGATAAGGCAAGAATTCCTCCATATAGTTGGAGCAGTTTCTATCTGAAGAATTCACAGCTCTTGGMAAATTTTAGTATCTCAGAACTTGATTCTGAAAACACTTAAGTACATGACTGATATATGTGACTTATGTATGTGACTCACTTCATTGCTATAGCTGAGGTATTTATATGGTTCTAATTTAGAGCTGGATCACATTTTTGTTCAAAGCCTTTCTTGGTTGAAAAGGAAGGTGATAAGTCAAACACTTTGCTTAAAAAATGATCAACACTTTTTGTCTGAGAAGGAAAAAAGAAGTCCAAAACAGAACAATTMTTTTTTAAAGGCAGTGAGAACCAATGTTCTCATTTCTTCACTCCCAGGATGGTTTGTTCATAGGTTTATTTCAAGGTACTTCAAAAAAGGTATTGAAAATAAACCCCAGATTGGATTTGCCCCCATTCAAGTGTGTGATCATTCTCAGACCTTCAGGTTTCTGGGTCTCTGTCACCTCAGCCACCTTTTGCTGAAGATGCCTATCCCCCTGTGCCTGCAGCGGTGCTGGCTGAGTGCATTATTGCCCCCTAGTCTCCCAATGCTCAAGCCAAGGCTGGACTCCTTCAGAGCTGCTGTTGAGTTTTGCATGGGATCACTCCATGTAACCCATTTTAGTCTAAATGAACCTGTGCATCTTAAATATGAAACAGCAGATTGTTGCTGGTCTAGGTGACTTTAAATACGACAGGAAGCAATTGCAAGAGTCATTCAACTGGCAGCAAGGTGGGGAGAGATGCTGAGCAGCTCGAGGTGGTAGCCCCTCCAGCTGATCTTGCTGCACTGGAAAAGTGCGGTTATGCTGACTTAATGGAAAGCCATGAACTTCAGTGGCATATCCAGTGCTCCAGCCTTTCATCCCAGCCCTGTAATTTCATTTCCTAATGTTAATATTAGTGGTGTCATTCTTCTGGGATTTAAGTGTGTGCAGGATCTCCGACAGCAGAGCTGTTGGAGAAAAATACTGCAGTCATCGGGTCACGAAATTCTGTCTAAGGGACTTAAAAGAAATTTAGAGAGGCTTAATAGCCACACTTTTTATTTCTAAGATTATAACCTGTGTATCTATTTTTGATCTTTTTGTTCTTTTTGTTTTACATTTTCAGTGCCAGCATGACAAAGACATTGTGAAAGGCCACAAGTGGACTTTGCCAGTAAAAGCTTTCACTGGCCAATTTGGCTTAGAGATACTATCCCTAGGGTGCAGCAGGTTCTACTCCAGTCCTCAGGCTCTCAATTGCACTTGCTAGCTATGGGAATGCTAATGTCATCCTGTGTTCTTATGCTACTCCCAGTACCTAAAAGCTGGCCATTTTCTTGAGTGGAGAATGGTGAGGGGGGAAGAGATGAAAATGAAAGCATGTTTCATCCAATGCCATGTTTCATCCATTGCCATCCATTGACTATGAAGGAAAACTGCTTGTGATGATTGAGTCCATGGCAAATGTTAGAAAGACGCTGCCCATCTTTGCAACCCTCTCTTGCTCCCCTGCAGTCTCCAGGGTGAGAACAACCTCTCACCAGCTCTGGAGCAGCTCATGTCTGCAACTGACTCTTACACAATTTTGAGGGAAATTGAAGGTACTCAGCCTGCTGCCAAAGGGCTTATTGAGGAATCACTGAAAAACACCCAGCCCCTCACTGCTGGTGTGCAAGTCCATTCAACTTGTTTGCTCTGAAGCAGAACTCCAGGAAGGCAGGTACTGGCTCCTCCTTTCCCATGGGAATACAGGAGACAGATTAAAGAGAAGGAGGAAAAATCATTTCACAGCTAGTCTGCCCCGAACAAGAAAAGGTTCCTGACATCAACAAACTAATCAACGCTGAAAGCTTATGAGGTCAAGGTTTCCCTTCTCCTCCATTATTCTTCTGATTTTTACTGACTGGCTGGAACTTGAGCACTGTCCTGGCAAGTCTATAAATATAAAAGCCTTTCTTGCTTTCCTCTGGAACACACCAAAGACAATTTGAATACCCATGGGGAGAAGTTAAAACTAAACTAAACCAACACAACACACAAAACCAGTTTGTCCAGCCAATCTTCATATGCAGCCCATAAGTTGCTGCAAGTCAGGCCCAAGAAGCTTGCAGACCCAAGACGTCTCTGCCCAAGGGGAAAAGAGGAAGGGCTGCCTCTGAGAGGACCTAAGAGCGGGCCCTCTGGATTTGGTGTTTCACATGAAGGTTTGAGGTCAGGAATGCTAAACAACTCGCTAAGCTGGCAGTGTGGTACGAGCTGTGTCTTAATCTGGGCAGTATGGCTGATCAGAGCTGAGTTCTGGACAAGGCTGAGTCTGGAGCTATGGCATGGGATGGCTCCTCTGGGCTTCCTTCCCCATGCCTGCTCCATGAAATGCCACTCAGACCCACCACACGGCCATTCGTTTCACAGTCACTAGGGGTTTCCCTGACTTGGCTGCCAAGATCCCAGACTTTGGAGGGTCATTTTTACTAGCTACAACTGAGCATAATACACTCCTGAAGCCAAATAAGGTATGTTTATAAACCCACTTGGGATGGAAGGGAAATGACAGATAGAAAACCTGGTAATATCTTTGTGCGCAGACTGGTGCTGCATTGGAAATGAAGAGGATCCCTGTCCTAAGGCACTTTCCATGTTTTCTGCACTGCAGTGCAAAGAACTACTGCTCACTTCATCTTTCCAGTCCTTGGGCTCTCTGTTGGGCTCTATGGTCCTTCAGTGCATACGATTGCTCTGTGAGAGGCTCTGTTTGGTAGAAAAATGAGAAAGAAAAATGCCCCATTCTCCACTGAGGTCTGACAAACAGGAATCATAGCTGCAGCATAAGCTTCTCTGATGGATTCTGCCTCAGCAAAATGAAATTAAGATTTCAGCAAACAAGCCTTGATTCCATGGTACCAGTAGAACAAATGACATCTGATAATTGCTAACTCCTTTTGCTTATTCTTTGCTCTGTTCACCCCATCAGTCTCTCCAGATTATATTTTCAGCTGAGTTTAATGAACGCCATTTATTAAACTAACACCAGGGTTCTGCTCTGCCCTCAGACAGATGTGCCTGCTAATATGAATCATTTTGTTCAATTGGATTATTCTGATGGAGAGCGGATCCCTGCCACTCTGTGGAACACAAACAAATGGGGAACAGCTCACCTCCAGTTGTGACCAGCCGTTTGTGTTCATTAGGAGGCAGCTCCAGGCTCCACAGGCAGCTTGGCAGGACAATAACTTGGTACTGTTCCCTTCTGCAAATGCTTCTGTTCCTTTCTATAATACCCCTTGTGTATAGAGAAACCCCACAACTTACTGTGGTCCTGAGCCTGACTTGTCAGTGTGATGTACACATTATTGTCCCCTTTCCTGTGTTTATCAGGTGCACAGGCAACAGGACTCTCCCTCTCCTTTGTCACGATGAATAGTCTTTATCTGAATATATAACAAAAATGTCTAACTATCTATCCTGGCCTTCCTAGTGTACTGTGTCTAACGTCTTTCATGTTGACATCTGAGAAATTGCAGACTACTTATTTGCTATTGAGCCTTCTTTATTCTGATGTTCTCCAATTATATAGGCAAAGAGACAGGGACGATATGCTTTTAAAGGCTTAAGGTGCTGTATTAATCAAAGGAAAGAGAAAAAAATTGATCTGAAATCTTCCAGACAGAGATCCTCTCAGTCTATGGTTTGGGATTTTAGTGTTGTAAATTCTGGGTCAACCCAGTGTTGAGTTGTTGTGTAATACGTTGTGTTCAGGCACCAGACATCCATTTATCTGTCTATCTAAATACAAATCCTATCTTCTGTGAACTATAAAAACCCTAGTAGAGTGACATTACTACTTCTCAAATCAGCAGAACATACTGAGCATACATAACTTGGGGAGAAATTAAAGAGGCAATGAGAAAGGCCAGAAGAGAAAAAGCAGAGGATTTCTGCTCCCTGCATAAAAGTGGCCAAATCCCAGAGCAGGTCTTTAGTTGTTATAAATCAGCATTGCTCCATTAAAGTCTGTTTTCTTCCCCAGTGAAGGCATAGCTTAGCATTTCTGGAGCTAGTTTTGATTTTCAGCAAAAATCTCATTCTAGAGCATTTCTGAAGGAAGAAATGATTTTCAGTTTAATCCTAACACCCAGGAGTTAGTTCCAGGAATCACCGGTGAGTACCAGAGGCCAAACTGTTAGAAAGTGGGGCTGTGCTGAAACAGAAAGGACCCCAAAGCCAACCATAGTGCCAGTCCATATGCTGTTATAAACAGCCCTTGAGTGTGCTTATCGAAAAGCAATCTGCTGAGAAGTTAATTCTTACATCTGGGTTTACTTTTATGAATGTTTCTCAGGAGCAAGATATTCCATCACTTCTAATAAGGATCTGTGCACCTTTTTCTAAATTGCCTTACAGTTGTCTTCACAGAGAACAGGACAATGATCTACATGAACTCCTAGGATGATTTTGTCTAACAAGCTCTGTACCTAATAATGCCCTTGTAAACTAATAGTAGAAGATGGAAGATCCTCAGATACCAACTCCTTTTCTGAATGCATCAAACCTCTTAAGAATTGTTATGTAAGAGCCCAGTTTCCTAGAGTAGTTGCTGCATTGCCTGCCTGCTTGGCTCCCTTTCCCAGCGCCTATTCTGCCATTATGGAGCAATGTGTGGCATGCAAGGAGAATGCACAGAGGAAAATAGAGCATGGAAAGCATTCACTTGTCATATTTCACAGGGGATGTGATGCAATGCTTGGCAATGGGTGGAGATGCTTCCTCAAGAGGGGAGAAAAAATGAGAATCTTATCCAGCAAAGAGAAATTTGTAGCTGATTTCTCAGCCTGTGAACTTCATGGTGTTCATACTGGGCTCAAGAGCTGGCACCGTTACTTCTCAGTCCTTAGAAATCAAGGTAATAAGATCCTATCTCCTTTTGGAATAAACTACTTTTTATAAAGGTATTGTATTACAGCATTCTACCATGATAACCAGGGCCCCACTCCACAGCTCATTCAAATCAACTGAAAGATGTCTGTTGCCTTCAAGGACCAGGCCTTATGTAGCCAGGAATCTTGAAGGCAGGCATCTGGTTGCTGTAAAGATTTTAAAGAGCTGGGTCAGACTTGAAAATGCTCCCTTTCTCAGGCTTGAAGGGAGAGTAGCTTTTTAATTCACAGAAGAAAGACTATTCTAGCTATGTTTCATTGCTGGGGCAAAGCACTAGGCAGCTAGTAAGCATGCACAGTAATTTGGAATGATTGGTTACCATGCTTTATATGGGATAGATGTTTCACAGCCACCAGCTGCTAGATCCATCCTACAGAGCAAAGAGGGGAGAGCTGAAGAAATGGAGATGGAGAATCTCTCTTCCAATAACCAGCAGAATCCATTTTCCAGCAAGAATAATGTGTCCAGGCCATAGCTCTCAAGTGATGGCAAGATAATTTCTCCTGTTTGCAATTCAGTGTCATGAAAAGGTTTAATTTTCTTTTAATTCAGCCACAGGAATGCGTTTTGAGATAGGCATGTACATTCCCTAATCTCTCTGCCCTAAAAAGACCAGAGTGATCACAATAGTGGCATTGCAATTCTCTCTGCTTTTGTAAATGACGGAAATACCTCTGTTAGGCAATTGTTTAGAGTTGAATAAATAATATCGGGCCTAAATTCTTGGCTGCCATAGATTAGTGTTACTCCACTGACTTCAGAGATGCTGGTGACTGACACCACCTGTGAACCTCACCTGATCACGGCTGTGGCTAGGACCTTTCCAAAAAGAGTTTTGTGTTTTCATTCACAGTGGTTCTTGGTCGGGAAATGACTTAACTGCTGTCCTCCTTTTCCCCTCCAGCTCAGCCTTCTAACCAATCTTTCCAAAGAGCTGGATGAAGTTCAGCTAAGCAGAAAAATGGCCCATTTGAAATAAAAGCTGTCTTTTCTCTAACTGCAGTGTCAGGGCAGGATGAAAGACACCTGGGAAACAGGGTTTGCAAACCTTCAATTCTCTGCTATAGCCGAATCAAACACTTCAGAGACCAGAGTTTTGATATTCACTTGTATCTGGCCAAAGTTACCGTACCTATGAATTATTCAAATATGCAATTATTGCATTTGATATATCACTGGATATAACTGTGGGAATGAGAAACAGTGTTCTAGTGCAGCTGATTGTATATGCCTTCCAAACCATAAGGACATCAATTTAAGGTGGTCACATTGATGGAGCACTCTGCAACCCCTTATTAAGATTCTTGCCAGCTCCTGTAGCAGTATTCCCCTGCAGACTAAATTTCATGGAGTTTTTCAGCCTCCCTTTCTTTTATACCTACAGTGTAAGTGCCAAACACTACCCCATACAGCTCCAAATCATGGTTCTGCAGTAGCCATGAAAGGTCAACAGCAATAAGATTGGACCATTTTCAGCCTACTGATCTATGCTAGAGAAGTGACCTGAGTCCTGTGAACTAAGTATGGGAGCTGACTTGTAACTTTGATTTTATTGGGAGTTTCCAGTTTCCCACTTTATCCTTCTCTGCTAATTCACTTTTCCTGAGGGCCACAGGGCTGTGCCCTGCTTTTGGCCTATGCTGCCCACATCATCATTCTCTGGACAGAAAAGCACGTTCATGATGCTGATGTTTGTCTTTCAATTAAACACTCCACAGGCAGATCTGTTAGTCTGGAAGCATCTGAAGCATAGGGCCATCTAAGAGGAACAGCTCTTGCCCGAAGCCCTAGACCTTTATGGTCTCGCACACTGAGCTCTGAACTGCTTACCCTTTGCTCTCTCTGTGCTCCCCAGGTACTTGTATTTGCAAATTGGCACCGTGCTTATTTCTCATCCACTCATTAGTGCGCACTGCTCTCCCCAGTGCCCTGGTATCAAAAGACTTTTCTGGCTTGTCACTTATGAAGATCCTGTATGAAAATGTCCCTTGGTTTTAGAATTCATCCTGGATTATCCCAAGCTCCTTTCTGTGTGGGTCTTACCCCTTCTCATTCTCTTTATACCTATTTTATTTAGCACAGGATGCATCCTGTCAAGGTTTGCTGCTGCTGAAACAAACATTTTGGCTATGGGTGTCTCCTGTGTTTTTCCATCTCTTGGATGCTCATTTAAAATCACAGCTGCTTAAAACATCCCTCTGTTTCTTGGCCTGCATTTTCCAGTTTTTCTTCAAGATGCAATCCCTCATGCATTTGCCTAACAAATCTCTGTGCTGGCTGAGCTAAATAAAAAAGTTCGCTAGAAGGATCCTATGTTTGGCTCACTGCAGCTGCCCATTACCTAAAGTAATCAACATTCACCAAAGGGCTCTAAATCTGACCTACTTGGCCAACTTGAATGACCTAGTCCATACAACACAGTATCATAAATCCCCCCAGTAATCTTATTGGTCTGGTGGCTGAATATAATAACCCTCTGCCAGCCCAGGGGCTTTGGGGTTTTGTTGCTGGAAACTTTTGTGTGTGGTACATTGGTACCAAGCTTCTGCTCCTTTCATGGTAGGGATAACTCAGCAGGCTCCTTGCCTGTGGAGTCATTGGAAAAAGTTCTCATGAGCCTCAAAAAGTTTATGTTTGAGCATCACAGCCAACTGTATCATTGCGGGATGAAAACTTGGAGGCTGCTTTCATGCCTATTATTTAATTTTGCAATAATCGCATTATCTAACATTTAAAAAAATGGCTACATGGGTTTTAATGAAGAATTCATGCTCTGAACTAAAAGAAAGTGTTATGGTACTGCATTGTGCTGCTCTATCACTCCCATGACAAATAGTGCGGATCTGTTAGTGACCTACATGGACTCATTTAGATGCAAACACAGCAATACTCCTGAAAAGCTGCCCTGCTTTGAGGAGGAACAAATTCCAAATATTGCTGAATGGAATTCAGTCTCAGAGCAGTAATTACTGATTGTAATTTTGGAGTAAATGCAGTAATTAATTATTGTCGTTTTCCATCAGAGCATTATATTATGTGCCAATCTTAGAATAACTACAATAATTAGCAAATGGAATTTTGCATGCACTGGTATTGAAACTGTGGTTTATAGAATAGACATGAGAATTTTACCATAATAAAGTTATTAGTAATTTAAATGGGTAGACAGGTTAAAAATGATCAGCAAGAAAACAAAAAGGTTTCCTTGTCAGTTTTGCAAACACTTTACATAGTTCGGTTTCAAGGCTCTTCAGTTATATTCACTTCCATGCTCTCATGTACTAGCACAATAGTGCAGGATTTGGGTTACAAGCACACTGTGAGGGATGTTTAATTTAATCACAGTTGTCAGAGGAAATTAAAAGGAAAAGTAATTCAGAAAAAAAAAAAAGAGGTCGATCTGATGTTTTTCCAGTACCTAAAGAGACTTTCCTAAATGAAGCTCTACTGATTTCATTCTCACTGTATTCATTTGTATTAAAGCTTGTGCTGGAGTACTGTTTTGATGTAATTATACTCATGAAAATTTCCATAATGTAAGCAAGTCCTAAATGATCTAAGTGATGACTAAAGGAGGGAAATGACAGTAATCTGTGCAGGAGGATGAGGAATTGGTTAGCATGATTGTAGGAGGCATAACTACAAGAAATGGGATTAGATTCTGATAAAGGATATTTCTTCTGACTCTCAAGACGAACGGTCTAAGAGACAACAGTGAAATCAATGCACCTGCAGAATAGTCTCTCACTGGAAGCAATACAAGCCTATCTGAGAGGGCTAAGCAGCCCAAAATTCAGTAAAAACTAGACATTCACTAGACACTGAAATGACAGGAAGAGATAGCCAAAAATGTTCCTCAACATTGCTTTTCATGGGCATTTTGAATTTTGTTTGTTTGCTTGAATTTTGGCTGTAATGCCTGCTTATTTCAAAAACAGACTTTTTTCCTTTCCTTTTTCCTTTCCTTTCCCTTTCCTTTCCCTTTCCTTTCC
>NW_028186901.1:536722-625749 GCF_003343005.1 Rhea americana
TCTCTTCTCTTCTCTTCTCTTCTCTTCTCTTCTCTTCTCTTCTCTTCTCTTCTCTTCTCTTCTCTTCTCTTCTCTTCTCTTCTTCTTTTTCTTCTCTTCTCTTCTCTTCTCTTCTCTTCTCTTTTTTCTTCTTTTTTCTTCTTTTCTTTTTTCTCTCTTATCACGGAACAGATAATGAGAAAAATGCAATGTTTTCCAGTTTGGTAACCAATACATTCCAATGGAAAAAATGACATTTCCTATCTGAAAAATATCACTTGTTCCAGCCAGCTGCAATACAAGCTACAATAAACCACATCAGCACACTTTTGCAGCACTGTAAAGAAGGATCTGAACATCTTTTCTCTGTACGCAGATTTTGAACACGGTTATTTCCCCTGATATTTTAGTGAAGTAGGTTGCCTGGACATGCAGTCTTTTAATAATTTTCCTCTACTCCCCTTGGAAGACTACAGCACAACTGAAAAAAAAAAAAAAAACCCACCCTTATTGTTGGCCATTTTCTCCCCTATTCTGCCTCACTTTGCCTCATTCAGTTCATCTGCCTCACACTCACTTTATCTCACTCAGTTCCATCCCAGTGCTCCAGACTGCTTGGATCCAAATGTCCCCTGCCAACTCTAACTTTAAATAAAACTTCAAGAGCAGACTCCCTGAGGAGGTAAATAACACTTTGCTAATGATCAGGCACCAAAATGGAACCACAGAGTGGGAATGGACAGGATCT
The DNA here is from genome assembly GCF_003343005.1 of Rhea americana. Classification (NCBI taxonomy): domain Eukaryota; kingdom Metazoa; phylum Chordata; class Aves; order Rheiformes; family Rheidae; genus Rhea; species Rhea americana. The sequence goes on from NW_028186901.1 coordinate 537,450, forward strand.
TCACTGTTCTTCTGTGCAATGTCTTTTAGTGATGTATCAGTGGGATTCTTCTATGGTGATCTGTTAAATTCTAAATACTGAAAAGTTGTGAATTATGGTAGTTATAGGCAATATTGTTCCATTAAGATTCCTACTAGCTTACTATGGGTGAGACATTGGGGAACTAGTTCCTAGACCCCGTTCGGGGGCTAGAAGCACACGGATACCTCTCTGCATGGTGGGAGGAGAAGAGGAGTTTATCTTGCGATCAGTCCTAGTGGGACGTCAGTGTTGGCTGCCTGAAGGGGCTCCTCCACGCATCCCCAAGGCATGGCAAGGTGCGCCTTCAGCTTGTCATACCATATGGTACGTAACAGCTCTGAAGAGTGGCCACTCAAGTGAGCTGTGGGTTTCAGCACTTACTTTTTTCATTATTTATTTCATGCATTTACTATCTGAAAGACACATTAAGTGCCTCCGAATACTTGCTTCCTAGTCCTGAGGGGGGATTTGTAATAGAATATATTGATTTTGGCAGAGTTGCCTCAAATGATCCTCCTCTCTTTTACTTTCTCCTCCCTCCCCCCAACCCTCCTTGCCTTTTGCTACAACTACTTCTGTAATTAGAAAGAAAAAGAGAGAACAGAGGCAGCCATTTTGGAAGTGTTTCACCGTTTGAATTCTTCAGAGCCTTGTTTACCGCAGCTTGTGGGCTTATCTGCCACATCACAGAGACCCTTTCAGTGTTTGACAGCAACTTCAGAGTACTTCCAAGGAAAACAAAAGACTTCAAATCACTGTGGCCTAGACTGCTTGTGTCCCAAAAGGGAGATTTATAAATTAAAAAAAAAAAAAAAAGTGCATTCAGAATTAAAATTGAGTAAAGATCTTTCTTTCTTGTTTGGGAACAATACTCTGGTGGCTTGCATCAAACTGGGTGCTGCTTGTGTTTTTGTTGGCAGCTTCTTATTTTTGGAAAAGAATTTGATAAAACAAATCTCTTCCTTAGAAAAATCCCAATTAAAAAGTTTCTTGAGCATACTCTTGAAGCACATGATTAATTGCCCTGATGTCAATATGGCTATACACATGCTTCAAATTGGAATTGAGATAAGTACCCTGAAGAACTGCAACCAAAGTAAAAGAAGATTAAAAAACATACAGAGGTTATTGTGTTTCTGCCAGTTAAGGGAGCTCTCCAGCTTTGCAATAGCACTCTGTGTGGTACCAGGGGGCCCAGCTGGCTTCAATCCTACTATTTTTCAGAAACTCCTCATTGCAGTAATGATGCTGTCTACTGACTGGACCAGAGACTTCATATGGTATTTTGGAGGCAGACTGGAGGTTGCACATCAAACCACTCATGGGGATACAAAGCGCTGAGCCAAAGACAACTGACCCATCTCTAAGTAATGTTTATTAGTGAGGGCCCAGCCCTGTGCTGACTGCTATTGCACAGCTCTGGCTGGAAGTTGCCTCATATCTGGCCTTGYCAGAGCATGACTAAAAGTCCTGTGTCTGTTTGTAAGGTACTGGTACAGATGTTTCCTAGCACCAGAAAACAGATGAGCTAAAGAGGGAGCTGGATCTCCCGAGCTTTTGGCTCTCCATTGCCACCTCCAAGAATCCTCTCTGTTCTAACTTGGCAAGCTACTTCCTCTGCTAAATCCTTTTTGTGATACCCTCCTTTGGTGCCCTCCTGGGACAACACATGCACCTGGCTAATCCCTTTTGTTAGGTGAAAGGCAACACACACAAAGCTTCTTCCAGATCTCTCTCTTGCTAAAAGACAGGTGGATCTTTGGCTCTTCTGACAGGTTCACCAAGGTGGGATTCAACAAGGACCTTTGAGCTGCATTCCTTCCACTTCGATAGGGACTGTCTACACCTCTATACCTATAAGCAGAGGGTGGAACTGATCTGGTAGTAACAGCTGAGCTGATTTTGAAAGACAGCTGAGAGTTAGAATCAAAATGAAAACTAAGAAAGCTAAAGGATTTCTCAGTTAGAGGCAACTATTCAAGACTGTCCTGCTTTGCACAAACAGAGGGAAGAAGTGCTCAGAGAGAGAGAGAGATTTGCAATTTTATTGCTATTTTATAGCTGTTTTCTTTCTGTATAATTTATTTTGAGTGTGGAGGGAGCTCTAACCCTATTACTGAGTGACCTTTTTATAATAAAAATGCTAAGACCTCAAGGTCAGCCTGGTGATGACAGGTAGAGGTAGAGTGCTCCATAAAGAACCACAAGAGGCAAAACACTGTGGACTGATCCTAGGAAATCTCCAACAGCATACAGGAGTCTACAGCCCAGCACTTTCTTACACCACCATAAGAATCAAGCATAGATTCCACGATCACAGCTACATCACAATATGAGCCCATTGCTTGGCACCAGTGAACCAGGAAGAGATTTCCAAAACTGGGTGGAACTGTGTTCCCCAATCACTCTGCAGGTGTTATTGAAAATCTCTCCAACAAAGGCAGTCCCTGTATTAACAGAATAGCATGCACGCATCTCCCACTCTGCCCCAGCACTTCTGAGCAAAACCTGCAGTAACAAGCCRGTGTGATGAAGCAAAAAAGCATTTGGATATGGAAATCCAATATGGATTGGTTTCAAGCTTSCAAGAGGCCTTGTCATAATCAAGGAAAAGAAAAGAGGTATTTGAAGAGGGAAAACATGTTGATTGTTATCATTGCATAGTCATGTGTAAAGGAGATACTAAACTATGGAGGCTGTATCTTGAGTCTTTATTGCCACGGAGATCCTAAAAACCCCTTTGAAATTAGCACATGCACCTAATATGTTTACTGAAAGGTTTCTTGATCCGCTCCATGTCATCTTCAGTGCAGTATCTCCTTCTCAACCATTTTGATATCAATCCTTAATTCTCAGTGGAATGGATACTGCTCTGAAGGCTGTAATAAAGTATTTTCAAAGATGTTATGTATATCATTGAAAAATTAGAACATTTTGCAGTTCTTTGGAAAGGTTAAAGATGGAGACGTCCTGACCAAATCTTAGATGGGTCAGCAAGGCCTGGATCAGAATCACTGAGTCTTAGACATTATAGCCATAATGGCCTAGAAAGACCACCTAACCACCTCTGTGTCTCAAACCACAGATCCAGAAATTCCCAGTGGAAGGAAAATTTGGGAATATAAACTCCTTATGGCAGTTTAGGGTCACCTTGAATGCTGGGCTTATTAGAGAATCTCTGGTGTGGAATGGCTTTGACAGCAGAGAGAATTTCCTGTCTCTGTAACAAACACATTCATTTTTATATTTATGTTTCTCCAGCAATTATCTAATGGGAAAGCCAACCAGTGTTGGAAAACAGGCTGAACATTTTGGGCCCAACATAAAAGGAGAGTGTCGAATTACAGCGAATGGCAAGCTCTATTCAGCAGGGCAGATTTGGTTTTGCCAGTGCTGAWACAAATGTAATTTGCCAGTCCTCATATCCTTCCTCAACAGTGATGCTTGATGGCATGGGAGGTGGAAGTTTACCTATCATCTGTGATACCATGCAATGTAAAATATGCCTGGAAACATCATCAGGAATAGCAGTGTTCTATCTTTGGTATCATTCAGATTGGCTCCATGACCTGTCAACATGCTTCTTACTCTCAGCAGCTAAAAGTTGGGCACTATCTGTAATGCTATCACTGTTCTGTTTGAAAAGAGAACTGACTGATGGTTTGTGTCATTTTGTCATGGTGTGTGGCAAAGTTGTATTATTCAAAGGTGACTATTTGAGTTAAAACTCTAAGCCTCATCATCAGAAGTCACTGCCATATTCAGGACACAGTGTATTGCAGTGCAGGGAATCTCCCAGTTAACTCCAGCCAAGCTGGTGTGTTTACACAGCACACATCACTGCCATCCAACTTCACCTTATATATCTCTCGTTTCTGCTGTAACTGTACAGTGCAGACATAGAAAGCCCATGACATCAAGAGTCTTGAACCCCTAAATATTTGCAAAAACAGTGAGAGATAGGTGCTTTGATTATTTTAAGCACCTAGGAATACAGRGCCTTTAAAAATGGGGCTTAGACTCTGAAGACATAAGTACTTGTGAATATATTATTCAGTGTCTATTCTCCATTTTTGTCATTGGGAAAAGGCTGAGAATCCAGTGACACAAGCTTGTTTTTCTGGTATTTTTGGTACTGTTACATGCATCAGAAATTTCCTTGTAACACCAAGCTATCTCCTTTCCAACACCATCACAAAGTGAGTCTAACAATGAGACTCATTCAAATATTTCTAGATCCTCACTCAAGCAAAGCTTGCTTAGCTTTGTTTGTGTTTTATCTAAACACTGGAGTTAACAGTAACTAAGCAAGATATGAGCATGGATTCCTTTATTAATTTCTTGGGCTTAGAGAGAAAGAAATTAGGGGTCATTTAATTGTMAGGGAGATGTATTCACACATAGTTACTAAACTCAGATGAAACTGGATACAGACTATATTGCATGAAGAATGAAGAATGCATTGAAACATTTGCAACACAGAGCTATTGAGACAGACACTGTCCCAGCGCAATCACATGGGATAAAACTGCAGCCCAATCCCAGAAAATTGCAGATTTTCTTCAGCCACCAAAAATCTTCTCTTTGGCTGAGCAAGGGGTAATGGAACAGCTGTTGGCTTCCCTCTAGTGATCAAGAAGACTTTTTAGAGATGCCAGATGCCATTAGAGTGGGGAGTTTGGCTCAATCCCTCATTAAGCATCCGTCTGCCTCTCTTTCTAACAAGGTACACACACAAACAGTTCCTGGTTTATGTGTGGGTGTGTGTCTGTGTGGTGTGGCTCTAGCCAGAAGCCTAAGTGAAAAAGGCAGAAGCTAGAGGATCACAGAGCTGAATCTTTTCAAGAGTCTACAACACAAAGAGAGGCTAAGACCACAGCTGACATCCCCCACCCCATGCAGTTACCTGTGCTAGTGCTTTGTATCCAGCGGTTCCTACAACTCTTCAGTAGGGACGATTAGCATCCTTTGGCCTCTTGAGCTGCACCTTCAGCCTCTTCATGCCAATCTGGAAGCCATTCATAGCCTGGATGGCAGCTTGGGCACTGGCAGGATTGTCAAAACTCACAAAACCTGTCAAAACATGAGGCAAGGCAGAGGGCTTAATGAGCTGAAGGGAGCCAAGGCACATACATGCAACGACCACTGAGAATGAACATGGGGAAAGGGGTGAGGGTGGTAGTAGGGAGGGAGTGAGCAGGTAGGTGGGTGGGAGGGTGGGTAGGAAACTGAGGAGAGGATGGTTGCCAATGGGGGACGGAGGGTAGGAGGGGTTGTTACAGATAGGGATCCCAAGACGCTGTGCCATGGGGTCCCAGGCACTGCATGCCATTTCAGACACAACACTGAAGCTTGGGAATCCAAATGCTGGTGCCATAGTACCAGCACACACAAGACTGGGGTAACCTTTGCTCTGAGTGTCAGCAGATGTGACATATGGTTTCAAGGCGCTTGTTCTCTGTCTTGTTCTCTTCCCCTCTGTCATGACTGGAGTAACTCTCCTTCTAYGCCCTTCTTCACTTACTTACCAGTATAATCTTTCCTTTGCCTTCAAATATTCACGAAGAAGGGAACCTGATATACCTACTGCTACTTCCTCATTATGGCAATATACATAAGACATGAATTTAATAAGTTCTCCGTTAGGGTATTCACTGGCATGGATAGTTTGATTTTTGGCCACTGACGCGATACAAGAGTTTTATTAACTGGCAATTACTGCAGATTCTTTTCTTTATGTTGACTCTGCAGCTGAGAAAGATTAACTCTAGTGCTTTCCTAACATGGTTTCCATAAGTAGTTTCATACCTTACCAGCACATCAACCAATCAACCATGGAGAGTATCCAGCAATAAAAACACCCTTAGTGATTGAATATTGTACCTACAGGCTATCTAAGATGMCATTCTTTTTCTCAGTGGAAGAGCTGCCATTTGAGGATCAACAGAGCCAACACAGGTCAGACTCAAGCAGAAGTCAATTCATCTAACTCACTCAACTTCRAGGAAGTTTTTGTTTGTTTGTTTTTCCTATGTTAGCTCCAGGAACTCCCTTGCCCAGACTGTACATGCATTTAGCTGGAGTGACTGTGGGATTGAGAGATGTGTGAGGCAAGGGGCCAACACATTGTATAAGAAGTGCTTCTGCTACCTTTGCCAGAAATGTCCTCATGTGCCAACAACATCTCTGAGCACAAACACCAGGTAAGACTAGCCTGGACCAGTCTGCAGTCCAGACRAAGCCATCTGTTTTCCTAACTCTGCAAAGCTCTGGCAGCACAAATCATCCTCTGGAACCTGATGTCTCTTGATAAAGAGGCTGAAATGAAGAGGCAGTTTGAGGCAGCCCCTCAAAAAGCTAATGCTGAACATTTGCTGCCAGTGGTACACCTGTTCCTGACAACAGCACAGGACGTGGTTTACGGCCCTGAGCTGCTGTACCATGACTGCATTCAGCATCACCTCCTCTCTGGTTTAGTTCATCCTGGAAAGCAAGTGTCACAATGATACATGACAGACTGCATTTGAAAAAGACAAACATACACATGCATACACATATATGAAAAGACACGTCTTCTCACTCTTATCTTAAAGCTGTACTCCCTGCCTTTGGCTAATAACATAGGTTTATGAGGTCAAAAAACTGATAATCTTAACCAAGGTGAAACAATAGGTTTACTGAGTGTGGCAGGTGCAGCTTCAAAAGGGAAACCTATAGAATAAGCACGCATCCCTCTTCTTCCTCTCCTCTTGAAGCCAAAGTTCCAAGCAATTGATTCTCTATGGTGTTATCCTACCAGCCCCCTGGACGAAGATGCACCAGTACTGCAGCTCTGAAGATGTAAGCAAATGAGTTGTTCAAGCCTCACAGGAGTCATCAATCACTGGACAGAAAACTGGAGAGTAATGGTGAGTAATGATCTGGGGTGTTATTAAATAGCAATGGACCTGCTTTTGCAATATCTTATTAGCCAGTAAACATCTGGTAATGTTCCCAATTTATGTCTGGCTAGTTGAATAATCTATCAGTCAACAAGATCCTATGCTTGATCTCAGCAATGGAACAAACAAGCAATTACTGATTTTGCCTGAGTAGGTTTAGTCTTTAAATGCTGCCGGAAGCACCACTGGAAGTGCCYGACTTGATTTGAACTTGAAATTTGCTGTCTAGTTACCTGACATGTTTGAATATAGATCATAGTGAAAGATAGTTCTTTTTAAAATCACCTCTGGACTGTTAATACTCCTACCCAAGACATATCTGCTACATCTATATCAGGAAATTAAAACAGTGCCAGGGAAATTTCACTGGCACTGTAGCCCAATCATCTMCACCATTAAATTTTTAGGAAGGTCCTTGACATAGTTTTGGCTTGTGCCTAGCTCCAAACAGTTCCTGGGCACAGTTTGAGTATTAGCAAAGGATGGGGGCCATTTTCAGTAGTTAGCTTGGACATGGTCACAATATTCTGAAAAGTAAGGGAATTTAATAGTTTGGGTGTGGGTCATTCTTTGCCAGCTGGCCTCAGTGGTAGAGAAAAGTGCCAGGTATGTTTATTTTACTGATACAGACACAACTACCAAATATCAAAGCTAGGTTGGCTGAAGTTGGATAATTGCTTACATTATGCCTTTAGAGAACCTAATTTGCCCCTGAAGTTCAATTTCTACTCTTTTAAATGATCCTGTGGCAGTGTGTCTTCTACTGACTAAGTGTGCATGTCGAGGGTATATCTACACGTACATCTACTTGTGAGCAGATCAGACTGGAATCCTAAACTAATCAATGGAGGTCTAGCCAATAGTCAATAGAGTGTAGGACTCAATTTTTCTCTTCCTTTGGGGTGTGCCTAGCTATGCCCAAATGAATCACACTGTAATAACAGGAACTAACGCTCACTGCAATGAAGCTACATACCTCGCTTAAACCAAGGTAACTATAACACAGGATTTATCTGGTTCTACAGTTGGGACTGACTTCTCCAGGTAAGATTTCCTGAAGTGACTGCTGTCTGGGTGATTCACTCCCCAGAGTGATGTTGCTGATTCAAACTCATATGCATAACATATGCAAACCTCACCAGAAACACTGGCAGTGTTGATGGGAAGTCTATTATTTGTCCACTTTTTCAGGGACTAGACCTTTAATCAGATGATAAGCCCTGGCGATGCGTTGCTGATATAGTCATACCAATACAAGAATCCTTCCTTTAAAGAAGCTCACAAAGCTACACTAGTTTTTACTATCACTTTGCTCTTAAGATGGAATTCTAACTCCATTTCTTCACTCAGTGCAAAGCTGTAAATAACACAACATTTTAACAAATGGGACTAATAAAAGAGATTAAAAGTGCATTTGCTCATTATATTTCATTTAGACCACAGGATAATGAAGCAGGGAGTTGCGCCCTGATGCTACTGCTGTATCAGTTGCCTGCAGATTTGGACTGGGTTTGGATTATTTAATTTTTTTGTCTCTTAGTTGTCCTGATCTCCACTGCTGCAATATAAAACCTTTTACTAGCTAGCAGCTGAGGGCAGAGGGGCCAGAATTGCTGGGGATAGTGAAGGAGGAGGCCAATAATTGTGCATTTTCCTTGGGAGCACATCATAGGGAAAGAACAGCTGATGTTTCTAGCTTTATTTGACCGTTCTAGTTTCAGAGGACCTGCTCAGAAATTGTTGGTGCATTCAGCTCTCCCCTTTCATGTTACTTATGTGCAGTTGTATTTAATGTTGTTGAAGGTATCTGAATGGACTCCAAAAATAAGAAAAGCTATGGCTTATTCTGAGAGTTGAGATGTCACAGTGACAGGCAGACTGACAGACAACCAGAGCTGACAATATCATATGCTTTTCCCTTTTCAGGTGAAATATCTACTAGTGGATTATATGACTGCCACCACAGGCAGATTTTTGTTATATTCACTATTGACAGTTAACCAGCTTTTTTTCTCCAGGTCAACATCTGCAACATTAGTGGTGCTACACCATATTTAAACAGGTATGACTAAGAATGGCATGTGTGTCCTGGAAGAATAGCTTAAATACCTGTTTTCTTATTGGCTTTAATGTTTGGATTCACGGCTATAGGGCACAAAGCATGATGCTACTACTTTAGCTGCTCAAGAAGCTGTGTCTGTTTTGAACACTACCCCTGCATTGTCATCTACACTCTTGAAGGACAAAAAAGAAAGGGAGAGGTTAAAAGGCTTGAAGCTGTTTCTGTGCATCAGTTAATTAATAATCAGAGAAATATATGTCCTGGTCTGAAGATGGTTGGTAGGAGGACAGGGTTTTGTGATAAATCTATTTTATGTTTTTTTTTTCTCCCCCAGGGATTATGTAAAAAGGCTGTTCTAATAAATGATTTATCAAAGCAGCAAAGAATCAAGAAATCTGCTAAGATTGCAGCTCAGGGCATCTAATCTTCCTGGTTCTGCAGAGTATCCTCCTGAAAAGGTTGACATTAGACTCTATGGCCTTTCCTGACCTGCTCTTCTCTGCRTGATAGTGAAATGATCAGTAGGCAGAAACTGGGACAGTATCTTGGAGGGAACTTTGGCCTGACTTCTCATTTCTTCCACGGAAAGTCTTGGTAGTGGAACATGCTAAGGGAGCTTCATGCCTTCCTCATGACAGTGGCATGAGTACCAATGGTTTTATGTAACTAAGGACTCAATTCAAGGGCTGTTCTTCAGTTTTAATCAACTGAAATGATAAAGAAGGGGATTAGTAAGCTATTTCTGAGTGTGTCTGAAGACTACTTTGAGACTGTAAACTTTTCACTCACAGTGAGTAGTGGCTCTGCACAGCCATGAATTCATTTCTGCACTAAGTACGTTCCTCAATGACTATATCATTAAGTTCCCATGGATCCAAAATTGGGCTTTGTGAGTTTTCTGTCTCTCTTTGCATGCTGCAAGAAGAATTAGCAGTTGACATGTAGAACAACATTTTGATAATCTTCTACCAGGTTGGAATAACATGTTGCCTCTCTTTAACAGAAATCTTCCTCTGGATGGAGCCCAGAGCTTGGTAACTTGCACTGAAGATCCTCCAAATCAGCATTCAAGAGTATGGCCAATGATAGGTCTAAATGCAAATTTTTAATCCAAAGACCCCAGTATCTGGGGGCAGATGGTCCCACCACATGTCCACTTATGTAACTAGGCTGGTCTCGGGCAATAGAAAGGAAAGTAGGATCTTCAAAGAGAAAAATAGTTAATTTTCTTAAAATTATGAAATTTTAAGGGCTTACTGGCCTCATGCTTGCTACACAAAACTACAATCACAGCAACCCACTCTGCAAGAGATTACAACAGAAATGAATAGACATTGGTGCTTACTGGCTTCCTTAGGCCAGGGCTAGATTTTTCTGGTTCTGGCTGTCAGTCCATTTGTCTGACTGCCATGATCTTACTGATCTGGTATTGAATGTCCCTAGCTAAGTAGAGGATCTCATTCTTCAGAACTTTTCTCTCTTGTCATTCAATCCATGCTGGTCTCACTAGAGTGAAAGGGGCAGATCAGAAAAGATAAATACTGTACTCTACAGGATCTGCCTCTCAGCCTATGGAAGGTAAATTCCTATGCAGTGAAAGAGAAGGAAAGGTCTTTCTGCACACATGGGCTGGGTAACTAGCACAGAAGAAGTCCATGCCCCTTGCCTCCTTCAGGTCCACAGCATAGTTATTGAGGTGGTAAGATGACCAGACAACAAAGACAGGAGAGAGCTGTAGAAAGCACTGGCAATTGGTTAGACCACAGGCCCCACTCCTTCCCAGCATCTGTATTAGTAATTAAGCAATTAGTTATTAATGCAACTGTCCCCTTGGAGCATGGCTTCCTTGCCTTTGTTACTAAATCAACGAAGGGTGAGACCTAGGAATTGCAGGGAGGCATTTTCTGCTGGGATGGCAATGAGGAGGTGCTCACATCACAGGCGCTGTCTCTCCCGCAAGAAGAGCACTGGGGAAAAGCTCCCACCCTTCTTCCCTTCCTCCCCCGACAACATTGGGAGCTGACCTCCCACCCCTCTTGGTACTTCCCTGCTACCTCAGTCCATTTCATTTCTAGGACTGCTCAGTTTCTCTCTTCCCAAGTTTATTAGTGTTATCAGAGAATAGAGGTTTTCCTTTAATTGCCTTGCAAGGTCTTTACCTTGCTATGTTCTTTACACGATGTACTAGCTGCTGTCTTGCAATTTTTTTAATGCTGTAAAGAATTTCAGGATACAATCTGTATGTAAGTAGCTCTATAATGTATGTGTGCATTGGAAGGTATTGTATTGTAAGGTGATTTATGAGTACCGGAATACTCAATAAAGGAATATGTCTACAGATCAAGGGCACAGCATTTCAGCTATTTTCCAGTGTCTAATAGGATTGGATGATTTTTTTGGAATATTTAACCTTCCACTGATGTTTAATCATGTCCTAGTGAGAKTCGTGTATCCAGTTATCCATCCCATCCATCCATCCATCCACCCATTTTGTAATGTCTGAACAGTCAGTAACTGATGACTATGCTAAACAACTGCTATTAAATATTTCACTTTGTGTTGGATGAGATAATTGGAACCCAAGAATATTCAAAGAATGAGCTAAGAAATTTGCTTAACCATTAATGCTCATTTTAGAAATTAATGGAATATTAAAAAAGCTTCACGTTTTCCTGAAAAAAAATCTATTATTAATTTCTAAAGATGTAAACCAGATAACCTGGTAAACTTTGTTAATCTTTCATAAATCTAAGTAAAAACTATGAAAATATTGATATGAGATTATATGGTAAAGAATTTTAAAATGTAGAATTAACACTAATCAGCATGATTGAATGGAAAATAGTTTCTGTCAAATCAACCTACTTTTATGAAATTGTAAGTTTGGATAATCAAGTAAGTTGTCAAAGAGTATACTTAAACTTCTCTAGAGTATTTGACAGAGTCCCTCTTTAAAAAAAATGAAAGCAAGTGACATCATTAAATTCCTTAAAAACTAACTTGTATATCACCCAAAATAGCTGTAAATTGTCACTTATAATAAATATGGAAGAGTTTCTAGTAGGCTTCTCCAGGAAAATGCTGAAAGTTCTGTGCTATTCAGTATCTCTAACATTTCCTTTAAGATATCTAAAGTAATTGCTAGTAGAATTTGCCAATCATACAAAAAAATAGTGGAGTGATAAAAAATGAAAGAAGTAAGTCAGCCTGACCTAGGTCAATGGGGAGGTTGGATTCAGTTAAACAATATTCATTTTAACTCAACCAAATTCAAAATTCTGTATCTAAAGGAAAAAACAGGTGGGCATTTTTTATTCCTCATAAAAAAGAGAATTCTTCATTAGAAAACAATGCCTTTAAAAAGAACAGAGGGGTCATGATAACAGCCAAATAAATGAGCTCTCAGCGCAATGCTGAACTACTTAAAGGGCTTAGTAACAGACTGACTTTTTTAATTTAGAAAAAAAAAGAGCTTGATGAGTTTTACTGGATGGAAGCAGACATTTGACAAATTCAAAATGGAAAAAAGACCCTGAGTCTGCATTTTTTTTTAATAGTGAAGGTAATTAACTATTTTGGAACATTTTGTTTAGCAATAGGGGTAGAATACTTATCACATGAAATCTTGATTAAAAGATTTCCTAAAATGGACACTATGACTCAATCAGAAGGTTTGAACTTGACATATRAGCTTAGGTGTCTGGCATATGTTATCTAGCATTTCAGACCAAAGGATGAGAATGGCCCCTTCTGATATTGCCAATCTGTCTATCTGTATGTCTAGCGCTCATTTCACACAGGTATTTAGAAAGTCAGTTCTTGCCTACTAATCTGGCATGGACTGCAGTAACAGTCATGATAGAGGTGACAATTGATGTTAATGCCTTATAATAAATGGCCCCAAAGTGTGGGCTGCAGACCACTGAGACAGCTGACTAGTACTCGTTCTTCATCTTGCTTCCAGCTGAGAGAAACTGAACAGATGGGAAGGGGAGATTAAATGAAGAGTGAAAGTAGATGGCATGATTAACTTTCTCTAAAGGTCAGAACATCCAGTGCAGAAGGTAGCTAGAAATACAAGAGCATCTTCCTGATGTCACCTTCCTGTCTTCCTGTGCATGCAAGTACTTCCGTACATTGATGCAGTGTGAGCATGAATGGGCAGAGAAGTGGTCCATGTTATCACGCACAGCCAGTTGGATGCTCTCCAGATACTGCCTCAAAGAAGCAGGCCTTCTGTGAAGAAGTTTGAGGGCTGTAGAGGCTGACACTGATTATGATGGTTCAAACCAATAAGGATATTTCTTCCAATGATTCTTCTTTTTCACAATCTGTTCTTTCATATTGCAATTACTCTCATGACTCACATTGAAAGTACATGTTTAAGATTCAATATTAGACCAGAATTTGAACATTTTAAATTATTGCATGGCCAGATACGGAATTGTGACTCATACATTTATAGAAACAGGCTGAGCCATAACCAGTCTGTAACGAGGGCTCCTGATCAGGATCACCTTTCTCTAAAATGAGAAAAAGGAGAAATAAAATTCCGACATGGAAAACTACAACAGATTTCTCATCCTAGGAACTGAGCTAATATTAACAACTTCTCTTTTTCCCATGATCAGAGCTAATCTAACAAGCAACTATTTTCCTTGGGCTGCACATGGTGAGTCTACCCATTAGGTGAGACAGGAGCTGAAGTCATCCAATGAATAGGTAGATAAGTGAAGGATCTAGGTTTCAACCAGTTTTTGGGAAACCCATGAATCAAATGATGGAGCAGTATATATACAGGTCTGCTGTAAACAAGAAGCACTGTGGTTCATCTAAGAGAAGTACCATGTTCAAATCCAGCTGATGATTATTTCTCTTGCAGGGAAAAGCTAGCTGGTGGGGAGTCATCTGTAGCTAAGTTTGGTCCTTTTTTAGGTGATAATTAGAATGGAAGCAATTTCCTAACTGCCTTCAGAAACAGAAGGAACTTTTCTTCTTGAATTGCTTTCTGAGAATTGGTTTACATTGTCAGTGTCTGAGGTCTTGATACATTAATATACGGTTTATGGGGGAACAGATGAAATTTTGAGTAGCTAAGTTCTTCTTCTGGTGTAAAACCAAAACAATGATCAGGCTTAATGTAAGTTTAACTCAAGTATGAGTGAGACCTAAGAAATTAAAGATACATTGAGAGTGTTGCAGAATAAAGATGAAAGATACTGTTTTAGCAGTTTTGTTGAAATTGCACAGTACAGAAAGAATGAAAATATCTACTGAAGGTCTCTCCAGACAAGTGCCACTCTATTTCTCACCTTAATCGTCATTTGTGCTGCTCTCAGGTTCTCTCTGGGACCCTACTTAGTTTGTTGGCCTTTGATAAAGAAGCTACTTAAGAATACAGAATTCTGAATACATTCTGAATACAGAATACAGATTCTGGTCTATTAGAGATGTGCATCATAGAAGATCACCTTTCTTTTGATACTGTTTTGTGGTGGGAGGTGAATTCCTTCCTGACTTAAACAAGACCAAAAAACAAGACAAAAAAAAAAAAAAAAGAAAAATTACAACAAATTGAGGAGGTGCACTGTAAATTCTACTACCAATAAAGATGATTTTTATCAGTTCCTTCATTCCAGGGAGTCTCTAAAATAGATCAGTTCTTGATATAGTAGAGTACAGAATCCTCGGCTTGCTCCTGCTAATCATTACTTAGATGGAAACTAACTATCTCTTCCCTTTATATCCTGTATACCTCACTTTGGGTAGAGTGGGGCAACCGAATAGACATATAGAAAGACTCAGAGCTTCTCTGATGGTACTGTCCAGAAATTCTGTTTCAGAAGCCAGAAACAGTGACGAAAAGCTTTTGGCCATGCTTTTCAAACCAATACATTACTTTATATGTGGGCCACTGTCTGAAGAAAACAGCTAATAAAACAAAAAATTAAAATCAACAAGGAAAAACCTCCTTATATGCAGTGCATCTTATGAGAAGAAAAAGAAAAGAGAAAATCCCTTAATACTTACATCAGAAGGTTGTGAACTGGCACTAAATTATACTGGATACCAACAGGAGAATGCAAGGATTTACAGAAGTACGTTCTAAAGTGGAAGAGCCCTCAGGTAAGGTTGCTGATCCAGATCCAACCAGCTGCTCTATCTGTGGTCTTTTCAGTGTCARTGTAAAACCACTATTCTTTCAATTACCCATAATGGAGAAAGAGATGATCAGCTGGCTTCTTTTGTTATCAGCATCACTAAGAATAAAACATTTCCATATTATCATGTAGCTGCAGATAAATTCATCTAGCTTTGCAACCAAATCATTCACCATTAACTTCTTTCAAAGGAACACCCTGAATCCTGGAGATCTCTGTGAAGCCCAGTGAACAGCCTTCTGTAGCTCCTGAGAAGAATCATATTTAGTTGGTAGGATCTGGATCACGCCACAGATATTGCCTAAGTCTGATCTAATTCTGGCTTCAGCGGCCTCTGTTCAATAACCTCTTGAACTCCTGCTCCAGACTCAGATGGGAGATAGAAAAACACACTTGCATTTTAACTACTGAAATTAGGGAAGCAGAAATATCACTGGAAAATATATTTATGAAAATGGCTTTGGTTAAAAAAACCTTAAGACCTCAAAAAGACATGGTGGTTATTGAAAATTTGGGCAAGAATCTCGATTGGAAGGGGTGGGGTAATAATATACGCCACCTCAAAAAATGCAACTTCTTCTCTCACGAGTGCTTTTAAAAGCCCAGTAACAGAATGACTCCTATGCAGCCTTTTCAGCCACCTCAGGAGGCATACAACGGGCCAGACCAATTCTTGAAAACCTCTACTCTGGTGAAGGGTTTTAAAGGGAGATTAGTGAGCTGTYTTTAGGGCAATCATATATTTTCACCTTTAAATTGTCAAAATACAATGAGATTTATAAGGCCAAAAATGGGTTAAATCTGTTGCCTGTGAAGTAACCAATGACAGTAGCTACTTTTATGAAGTAGACCAAAGGTAAAAGAGACCTCTCTGTCATAATGATAAATATGCCTGGCTGAATATCAAGGGGCCAAATGCTCACCAGSTGAAAAGTGGCACAGTTCTACAAGAGCATCCTGAGCTGCAATAATAGGACCACAGCCAGTCAATTAAGGAAACGTTTACCTTCCTTTGCTGAATAACGACCTGACTGAGTAAAGCCCTGAGCAACACTGGGATCTGACTCAATAGCTGCCTCTGCTTTGGGCAGGCAGTCCAGGAGGTGAGGCTAGAGACATCATGTGGTTCCTTCCAACCTGAATGGTGCTATGAGTCTATGAACAGACAGAAAAAGTGACTGTCACAAGTTATGATGGACAATCCCAAACTAAAGTAATTGGTCATAACTGTAAAGCCCTGTTTTCCGCTRAACACTCATGATTCCCCATGATTATACGCTCATCCCTTAAAGATTAAAAATGGAGAGAATATAATATGAACACATCTTCATAGGGTTTAATATAGGAGCTTTYTGATCATAGGTTTTATTTGATCCTTGTTCCATCTAGCTTTTAATAACACATTTATAGAAATTAACTGCGAACTAATAATGAGCACTGTATCATTTCCTCAAAACCTTTTTCTACTTAATACTAGGCTGCAACTCCTATACAGTCATCTTTAAACTACTCTTAGGCATTCTTAATTCAGTGTTCTTTTCACTGTTTTTGATCATCTGCAGACATATTAGTTACTGGAGAAGTATATACATGTATATGTATATACATTTATGTACATACATATGAATRTATAACTGACGAAGATTGGGGAAGTGTGGCCTGGATATAAGATGATGTTGAATTTGACTGGGGATTTAGGATGGAGGAAATGTGGAATGCTTAAGAAAGGTACCTATTTTTATGTTGGATCTGCAAGCTGTTATCCTGATGATAACCTTTGAGGATGGCAATATATACTATCTGAAATCCCCATCCAGGCATTACTTTTGGTTTGCTTACTTGATAAGTGAGGATATCAGATGCACCAATACGTTAAAAGAATGAGAAGATTGTAAAGTGAACCACTCAGGAATTAGAAAATGCAAGAACTGATGTTATCTCTGAAACTTTAATTCTATATTTTATATATGCATTATGGCATTGCTTCTAATTACACATTTCTGTATTTTCCTTTTTCATGGTATCCTTCTTTAATTACTATAAAGCATGAATGTGTTTTGGGAATGCATAACAGAGTGAGGGAGATGGCCACACATTGAACTCATTGTTACAAATGTTGGAATATGGTCAGTAAACAAGGCAGGGTAAGGATGATTTTGTAGTTACACAACCAAATGCCGCCTTGGAGAACTGGATGTGATCTCTATTTCTGCCATAACATTCCAGTCATGCTGAGTAAATCATAGATCACAGACTTCCTTAATAAAAATCTCCTAGGCTACTTCTATACTAGCAAATAGGCCGGACTCTGAATAGAAATTGCACAACATGACTTGCATCTGTATGGCTAACCTCTCAGCCCTCAAAAGAAGGTGGCTTTGTCTACATTGCTGACTGGGAACAGTCCCTGGCCCTTGTCATCGTCATGTCCAAGCATTGTCCAGCAGGGAGATAACTGGCATAGGCTCAAGTACAGTCAGTGTCGTACAAACATTAAAAGAAAAAAACCAAGAGACAGTTATGGTACGGTGCTTGAGCTAATATCCAGAGCCGTGTTACTTTACCAATACAGATGAAGCCTTATGGCCCTGTTCCTCTTTTCCCTTGTGCTCGGTGTGAGATCTGAGATTTCCTTGGCAAAGGCTGTGTGCCTCTACTTGCATCTGAAGTTGACAGGAACATCGAATGTCCTACATCATGTTAAATACTTTGAGAAAACAAGAAAATAGAGCAGCCAAGCTCATGGCATCTCGTATTAGGCATCCAAGATTAGTAAACAGTTTTGAACATCTTTTCTATGCCTCACCATTCCCTTGCTAAAATGAGGACAACATGAGCACTGTGAAAATGCTGTTACTCAGCTCTGTGAACCTCTCAAATGCTCTACTGGGAAGGACCTTAGAAAAGCAGATGAGGAAATAATAATAAATTCATATTCATAGCAGGGGTTGAATACTGTGTAGGAAGGAAGGCCTGGGGCCAAGCACAGAGCTGTGAGGATCTGCTGAACAGCTGCTCAGTAACTAGCTAGCTGACAGACTTCAAAATACTGAACAGCAGTCCTGTGCAGTGAATGAGAAAGGATAGATGTATATAAAGAAGTTGAAGATAGATATATGTGGAGATAGATGGATGGTTGGATGGACTAATTCTACAGCTCAGATTCACCTTGTATGAAACAAATCTCCTTGAGAAAACAAAATTAAATTTAACAGATAGCCAAAGTGCTACGGTGGGTTTCCAGTTTCACAAGGGCATGACGATATAAGTGCACTTTCTGCAGATCAGTCATCTTGAGTTCAGAAATGGACCTGCCTGTTTATGTTTCTTTTTTTCTTTTTTGGGGGCTCATTAATGTGTTTAGACTGCCTCCAGACCTGAACTGGTCCATCAACAGAATGTGTGAAGACAAGACAAAGTGCCATTTTAGGGATCCCAGGCCACACTGTTGTCATGCCCATGCCCTACACTTTAAAAGCTGGTATCATGGTGCAAGGAAGTCAAACTAAAGTAGCACAAGCAGCCTTCCTCTGGCATTTCTGCATGTGTGGATGTTCACATTTAGAACTGGAGATCCCTGGAGCATAGGTAGGACTAGCTGTATACAATTAGACCCAGGGTTCATCCATTGTCTAATATCAAAGGTTCTTTTAGGGAAAGTTGCAATAAATAGCATGCTGTGTAGGCACATACGAGATAGTCTGCCTATCATGTTCTTTTCCTAATTCCCAGTGCTGAAGGATTGGTTTGAAGCCCAGAGCACTAAGTTTTTAATCTCTTTCAAAACTCTCTCTCTCTCTTTTTTTTTCCTTTCTTCTGGCATTAACTCTTATAAGTAGTCATTTCCATTAGTCACATAAATGGCCGTTCCATCTTTGAAGTTCATTAAATGAGTAGCCACAAAGACCCTGAAGTAATGAATTCCTCCATCTAATTACACCATAAGTGAAAATATTTCAAATGACTATGTAAGCATGTATGTGAGTAGGTATGTACAAACATATACATAACCTTCAAACGTATTCTAGAGGTGGACTATATCACTTGGATGGAGAGATGGATAGAATAACGACAGATATAGCTGGACAGATAAATAGAAGACAGATTCTGCTAACATATTCTTGTCTAATACATTGTTAAGCTACAAAAGAAAGCAGAAGTCCCTGTGTACAATGTATAGATTTTCTTTAATGTGAGTTATTAGGAAAAGACAGAGCTGTCTCTTTAACCGGAGAGCTGCAAACAGCTGTTCCTTATGCATACATGCTTGCTTGGTCTGAAAGTTTTGGTAAGTCAGTGCATAACTGACAGTTAGATTTATCTCCCCAATAAGCAATCAACATTATAATAAAGGAAAAATGCTTTCAATGCACCTTTGAGAGTGCATCAGAAATTAATCTAAACATCAAATTAATTATAGTTTGTAAATGAATAGTGGCTCACAGCCCTAATACTTCTCCCGCTCCTCCTCCTCCCCGCAAACCTCCCCCAACTGCCTGCAATGGCTGGAGGTGCTGTGTGGTGAGTTTGATGAAAAGCTCCTTCTCCTTCTTACTCGCACGACTCTTAGCTGGAGAAGTGTCCCTTCTTTACTCAACGGGCCTGAAGTCTCAGAGCATGGCTGCTTTGTATCAAAAATAGAGTGTGTCTAGCAAATAAACTCTTGTGCCTCCTTCTCTTTTTACCTGGGAGCCCTAAGCACTCCTTTGATGGTGTCTTGCTCTTTACGGCCTACTTGCCAACAAAGATGGACACCTCATGAGTCTCTTCTTGGTGGTCTGGCTGTCTGTGCCAGGCCCTGGAGAATAGAGCAGACCTCAACAAGTTAGTGCTGAGCTGAACTGAAATGTCCTTGGTTGGGKAGTTGAGAGAGGGAGTCAGGCATGCCTAATGTGCCTGGAAAATTGGCTCCAAATTGTCTCAACTCGCACACTGAAATTAGTGGATTTTTTCACTACACTTTAGCTTTGGTTTGTAGCCCACAGCTATACGGATATGACCATCTGAAATTACCCAGGGATCTGAGACAGAATTTACTGCTACTAGATCATTCAAAGTAAAGGACATGGCCTAAGTTCATGGACTACAGGGAGAAAGTTTGGAGTAGAGACTTCTCTTAAGAAATTTGAAATCGAGTTAAAAGTGAAAATAAAAGAAAAAAAATCTGAATTTAATCATAGCACTGCTAAAAGTGGCAAGCAGAACTCCACCTCTCTCCCAACAGGTTTCTAGTAACTTATCTGTTGAGAAAGGCTATTTTCCAAAGGAAGAATCAGAGGGAAAGAAATTAATTTGAGCTCATAAATAATTCTCATCTGTGGATTTTAAAGCACTGTGTAAAGGAGCTGGTGCCCTGCTAGAAGATGGAGAAATCGAGGCACACAGACCAGTTGACTCATGATCACCCAGACAGGACAGACACATGGGACTAGAATTTCTGACTCTTACATCACCCTACTCCCTGACTTACACATTCCCCTAGACAAATTTAAGGAGAGTTGACTTTTTCATTAAATGAGAAACTGGCAGCTTTGGCAGGATGCTTTGGAGGCACATTGTGAGCAGGTGCTGAGCAATATTTTTTTGGTGTACCTGAGAGTCTGTTGTTCCTCTCCTGTGTCTTATGGAGTGCTGCCAATGCACTTCAGACCTGACCTACAATGCCCCTGGTCACAGGCCCCTGCATAGTTTTGCTGATGCCCCAGTCTCTTGATGTTTATCTTGTTCCTATTCAACTTTCAGGCTGAAATGCTGCAGACAGTTGTGACCTGCTTGCTGCACTGAATTTCCCACCCCACCTTTCTGCAACCACACTGCCATCTTGAACTGCCAYGTTTTTAATAATATGATACAAACTCTATGTATTCCCCAGCCTTTCTCCTGAGCTTCACCCCCTCCTGTGTCCAGCCATCATTCCTCACTGCTTTTCTCATCTTTAATCTCTCTCCTTTGGCTCCTTTATTTCTCTTTAGAAGCTAGAAGCCAGAAAATGTTGAGTAGGAAACAAAAGGAAAATATTTAACAGTGAGAGTAATTAACTGCTATGCCCCTCAGCAAGTGGTGTCTTCTTTCTTTTGGCATCTTCAAAGAACACGGGACATTTTACCAGATAGGGTAGCCCACTAGCAGCTGTACTGTGGACTCCCTGGAGGAATCTGAGGTGAAGCTTGATATCCATGTTGCACCAAGAGTTAAACAAGACGGTCTGTTTGTCCCTATAAATCTGTGGTTCTAAGAACCCATCACAGTATGCGGTCAAAGCTAGAACATTTATGGTATTGTTTCATGCGAGACATTTCAGAAAGGGTTGAGACGTCACTACTGTCAGTGTGATTATCTCTCTGGGATGCACAGAAGAGGAGAAAAGTGAGCAGAGGATGTGGGTGCTGCCCCATAGTTTGCCCCAGAGTGGCGAACTATGTATCGAACCACGGTTTTTCTATGGGCACAACAGAGGCTCTTCACAACCTCCCCAGGTCATTGCCCTTGGGGAGAAAGAGACACTGAAAGCTTTCCCATGCCAGAGGAGATGGAAAACCTGCACAAACTGAGGAGACACACACAGTGCCTGCTACTCGATGATGTGCAAAGAGCCAGCAGAGGCAGGTGCTCGTCACTCTCAGAGAGGAACGACTGAACAAATGAATTTCCACATGCACCAGTATAGTAATTTCTCTGGTTTTAATTTATCTACATCTTATTTGACACCTTAGGGTAATCATTTGGCCTCTGCTGTTCCATCTACGTCCTCGTTTTTCTAATTTCTGTCATGTCTTCCTAATTAATATTGCCCAAATCTATCCTTTTCTCACTCTCTTCTCTGTTAAAACATTTTCCTAGATCATGGTTGTCTCTATATTTCACTGTTTTAATGTCTTCAAATGCCTTCTCAAAATGTGTCCTGTGTGACAACAGTGAGTGCTATGAAATTAGGCCTGTATCATAGCATCATCCTCCCGCAGAGGTAGAGTTAGCCATGTGTGGGTAATGTGAAGACTTGCTCTTCTCACATTGACTACTTGTCCTAGCAGCCTTAATTGCATCATTTTAACAGTTTTTATTTTTATCTTGTACACAAACTGGTCACACTTAAATAATCTCCATGTCTGAGAAGGGAACTATCACTAGCACTGTTGTGATCAGCATACAGATATGTTGCATGCCCTTTGGCAATTAGTAGATATCTACACAGAGAAAAACCCACACATGTGGTGGGAAAGTGAGAGACTCAGTGTAGTCTCTGCCTTGAGCAGAGACAAGATACAGTCCCAGGATCCTGCAGAAGTTGAAGCTCAGACTGCCATAAACTGTGCCTCTGTATGAGAAGCTGGGACCCAGATCAGCCTTCCCTGTGAATGGGTGTCACCGGCTTCAAGGAGCATCTGCTTAACTGTAATTTTTCCTGAGTAAGACAACAGTCCCTGCTATGGTCCTGTCATTTTCCTAGGAATGGACAGCATGCCTCAAGTGAGGAGAAACATGCTGACAGTAGAAGTATATGGGAAGAGGCTACAAATATTTACTGGACAGTGAGTGAAGGAATAGCAGGTGAGGAGAGAAGAGGACAGAAGAGTGAATGGCTTTGAAGGTGAAATCAATAAATCTGAATAAAGGAGGGCTGAAAAGGCAGCTCCTGAGGAGAATCCCAAAGAGATCCTGGTGAGCAGAGGCTCAGTCCTTGGAATAAGTAGGATGTTGGTAAGTGGGAGGGGGAAGTGTGCTCTCACTTGGATATGTTTCAGCTGCCTCAGGAAAGGGGAAAAATAGTAAAAAAAAAACAGGCTTGAAAAATTGTAGAAGGAAAAAAGGGATAATTTGATTTGAGTCTTGATGYGTGCAGCAAGATGAAAGTCTTGGGCAAAGTCAGCTCCCAATTTAAATGATTTTTCTCCAGTGAGAAGTCAGGGTTGTTTCTCAGTCTTACACACTATAGCAAGTTGACCTGAAGTGGAAAGCAATAGAAATATTTTGACCGTTTTCATATTGCATACATGAATTTTCACCACACTGATGTTTGCTATAGTTCTCATTCCTTGCTGCTCCATATCGGTCAGGAGGCAGCCTCTGAATGGGGAACGTGAAAGGCATCACGACCACAGCGTAGTTTCTGCAGAGCATGTAAGTGCTAAATTGTTCTCTGCAGGATGTCTGACGCCAGGAAAYCAGGAGAAAGGCTTATGACTAATCTCATTTTCTTTCTAACACTCCCATGGCTGACCCTATAGTGTCCTGCTTTTAGTGGCCAAAGCAGATACTACATCTGTCTTTGTGCTGGAAGTGCAGTGGAAGATTCAGAGCCRAAAAGCCATAAAGGTCCTTTTTTTTGAGATGCTACACCACTGACTCGTTCACTTTGGGCCAGTTACTTACAGGTAGTTCAAAGCAGCAAATGAAGTATTTTCTGTTCCTGTGGAAAAAGCATGGTGATATTTTTCTCCACAGAATTTTTTAAGTTTGTCTTAAGCAGGACTTCTTGATAATTTCTTGACAACCTCGGGCTAAGCACTGTTACAGCAATTTACTTGGAATCTACATAGCAGATAAATTTTAAAAGGTCATATAATGGTGGAATATCTTTCTGGGGCCAGACAGAATTGTCCCCCAGGCTACCAGTTGGAGAGCTCTGCCTGGGCTAAAAAAAGTGAAACAGAATGCAAATGCTGTGTTTTTACATGTTGAGTTTTGGGAAATGTTTAAGTAGAAAAGGAAACAATTTTCTTACTTTTAAAATTAACAAAATATTCTTCTTTTCCTTTAGGAAAAAGTAATTTTCCCCTAGAAAAAACAACCCAACTTTCTGGAAAAAAAAATTGATAATCAGCTCCACCTTCAGTGGACTTAGCAAAACAAATGAAAGGCCTGATTATCTGTGATACCCCAATGTTTTTGCATTCTAAATTTGAAGGTCAGTAGGATAGGAGGTTTTGAAGAGCAACGTGATATACTTGTGATAATTAACTGCCTCTATTTCTGTTATTTCTATGCCTCTGGAGATGGTGCACATGGCTGTGCAGTCAGCACGTTTGTCTAAGACCAACAGTCACACTAGGTGCACAGCTCTAAGGGAAACTGAGTTAAAGTCAGAGAAAACTCAGCTGCTCTGATCTAATGCCTGAGCTCCCAGACTGATTGGACTCGGATAGGAGAAGCTAATACAAAGTGACTAAGATCCACCCTCTTGATCTCTGTAACTCCTATTTTTGCTTGCCCATGAGCTTGAGGTCTACACATCCAAGAGGCATCTTCCTGCTCTCTGGCTGTAATATCTCACCATTAGTTTTGGCGGTTACTGCACCAAACAAGTTGCGTTTCAGGTTCTCTTCTTACAGTAAGACTCACAGTTAGGATAAATTTATGCTTAAACCCCTCAATCCCTACTTAGCTATCAGTCACAACCTCGCAGTGCTTTGGAAACAGCAATAAGGTCAGCCGCATGACATTGGCCAACAAACTAAGTATGTGTTATCATTCTCTTTAAGCCTTGTAGCCAAAGAGCTTTTGAAATAAGGGGAGGAAAAGTAAACTTCTGTGCAGAAGATACTCTCTTTTGCTGGATTTGCCTCTCACTTCATTTCTTCCCCATTTACCCTTGGTCTTTCTTCTTGTGAATACGAGGAGAGCTAGGGTCAGTACACCCCTAAACATTATCTGTGATAGGAATGGCAATCTCATTGCCAAAGTTCCATTTCTAACCCGCTGATATCCTTGGAGCATTAGCTTTCAATGTTACCTAAAGTTGTACTGGTCTACTCATTTTGTTCTGAGCTTTAATACAGTTAGAGCGCTAAAAAGGCAGGGGGACTCTAGAGAGAAAGGGTCTAACTCATAGTTCCTTTTTCAAACCTCCCTGCTGCTTCCTCACACTAAACTCATTGCATTACTCATTTTTTCCTCTAGTGCTTGAGGCTGCAGGAACCCAATAACTGCTGAAGAAGGGGGGGACATAGAGTCACCTCATGTTAGGGGTCAGAGCTCCTTCAATCAAAGAGCAAAAAAGCCTGTTCAGACACTCTGTGGCTGAGTAGGAAGAACTGTGCAGAGAAGTGGCACAAAACTCTCGGATGTACTCTCTGTCATGTACCAAAGCTAGCAGGGAATGAGTCAAGAGCTGTGGGAGGGGGGGCTGTCCAGGAAGGGAAGGGGGAAGGCAGCATGGGAGGGAAACATAGTGTATGGGYTGAGAGTGACTTTAAAGCCAAATGAAACTTAAGCAATTTTTAAGTCTGGAAGTTTGCCTGAGAGGCAGAGTCCAGATCAGCTGCAAGTAACTGGAAAAAGAAAAGMAATAGTTTGTCCCATTGCACTTTTCATGGAAAGTGTGCAAAGAACGTGGGATGGTGGAGAACCAGAAATTGCATATCCCACTGTTGGGCACAATGATGGGGGTGATTTCTTGTTCCCCAGGTAGAATGGGACCAAATGTGGCAGGGTCCCCACCCCACAGCACTGCCCAAGGGACACTTCACTGCAACACCCTTGCAAATGGCAGGGTCCCACTGAGACATCATGCACTCATTGCCATGTGGCTGTTGGCCAGCTGAGCCCTGGTCCATGCTCTCTCTGTGGGTGCAGCTTAGGGTGTCCCTTCCCTGTGGACTGCAGGCAGCTAGGGCTGTGCTCTGCTCAGACTCCAAGYTGGCAAAGTTGAGCCAGCGGTGAGGCCAGAGCCATGTGAGCACTTTCAAACAAGTAAACTTGGCCTTTCAGAATGGTATATTAGCTGAGGGTTGGCTTGGGTTACTTGCATCTGCTGTAGTGCTGACTCAGGTCCGTCAGGCTCAGAGCATGGCTGCCTGCAGTCCATCCTCAGAGAAGACCAAATCTTCAGTGGGTGTTGTTCAGCCCTTGTTCCTCTGCAACTAATGCATTACACCCTCTGGAGAGCTGCCCTCAGTTTCTGTCTTACCTTCAGCCCCACAACCTGTTTTTCCCTTCCATTAGGTACAGAAATTCCCCTTCTGTCACATGCTCCCACTACTGACCCCATCATCATTTCAGCAACCCCCCCAGCCCCATTCATTTTTTCCAGATATTTTAATTTCTTCTGCACCCTCCCACCTCCCCTTCCAAGGGGTGGAATTTTATGCCCCACCACTGGCATCCACAGTACCCAGCTGCTGGTGAGATGCCAATCCTTCACCTCTAAGCAGCGCACACAATTCTGAGCATGAGACAATTAGGAAAGAAAGAGGGAAGGGGGAAAGTATCGACAGGAGTAAACTGAGAGAAATCATAAAGCTTAAGCAGAGAGAAAGCAGTTTGAAAGGTAAAGTATTCAGAGAAAGCCCTTTCCTGGATGAATCTAATTGTTTTGTTATCTTTACCCACCAAAGCATTTACTTTGGTTTGTCGCCCGATCCACAAACACTTTCGAGGAGATGACATTACCGAAAGGCAGGAACATCTGCATCAGCTCAGCATCCCCAAACTCCTGGGGCAGATGGTAGATAAACAGGTTACAGCCCTCTGGTCCTGTGAAGAGAGGAGGGAGACTCATGAATGGAGAGGAATAGAATATAAGAAAGCATATGGTGGACATTTACTTTGGTCCCCTCTGTCCTTTCTGGCTGGTGAGGGGTCTTCTCTAGGAATTGGTGCATACAGCTCACCTTACAGAGTCTTGGTAAAATGGTTCCCTGTATTGCTCTGCACATCTGCCAAAGTCTGGCTTTCCTCAGCTGGGAAACAGTAGGTGGGGGATGTGTTTTTGGAGTCTGTTTTTGGCTAATCTGTGCACTGTTACTGTTTAATCCTCTTTAGAAAACTTCATGACTAACAACACAGCATCTATCATAACGACCTTCCCTTATTTGTCTACACTGGTCTCCAAAATCAGAGGAACAGAGAAAGCAGAAGACCAAGAACTCAGAAGGTTACCCAGAGGCTATGCTGATGTGGTTAACCTTTTCAGGACAGATGTCAGGAAAAAAATCTAGTGATAGAAAAATGCAGCACTACACATGCCTACGGAACGATGGAAGGGAGGAATAAAAATAAAAGGAATGAAAGATGTCGTTCATAGTTTTTCTTTGCTTCTCATAATCTCATTTAATCTGTAGAGTGTGGGGTGACCCTCCCTAATCTTTGCCTCTCTCAGTGTCTGCATGCAGAAGTTTCATTATCCTTCTTGTGTCTTTGTGAAGACTGTGATAACAAGTAGAAAGAGATACACAAACCCATGGAGTTAGTTTATTTTATAGAATTTTACATTCAGCCCAACTCAGCCCAGAGAATTCCCCAAAGCTGCAGAGTTTGGCCATGTCCTCCCATTTGAGGTAGTTCTGCAAGAAAGAGGACATATGGGTTTAAATCCGAAATATGAGACTTCAGGATAGGAATTCTCTTTTTTCCTTAGTGCTGTAACAAATATTATTATAGCCTTCAGAGAGTGCTTGAAAAAATATCCAGAGAAGAGTCTTTTGTTGGAAAATGCAGTTTTGTTAAGGTTGAGACTCTCAGAAAATGTTCTGTTGAAATTGCATTTTGGAGCAGAAAAGTGAAAAACCTACCTCTGCTTGAAGGCGCAGGAATAAAACTTTTCAAAATGATTTTTTTTTTAAGTATTAAAGTGTAAAGTATACTGTACATGTAGCAAAAGTCAAAAGGAAACATTTGTTTCCATATGGTTTTGTTGAAAAAAGTAAGTGTTTCTACCATTTGTATTGTTCACTGGCAAAAAAATGCATAGTTTCAGGAGGCAGAGAGAGTTTTTTTTTCTTGGGATTATTTCCAAGGGGATTTCCAGTTTCTGGCCAGCTTTGCACTGACCTCGACAGGTAACTCTATCTCTGGTTTTCTCTGGAGGGGTTGAGGTGAATTAGTGCATATTCCCTGCTGTAAGGTAAGAAGACAGAGGGAAATGGGGTTTTCTCCTTCCCCTCAGCCAACGTACCTGTGACCTGACTGAGCCAACCTTCTCCCATTCATTCATGACTGGGGCACGGTGTGGGGAAAGAGAGGTTTCCTTTTTTTTTTTTTTTTTTTTAAAAAAAGAAAATACTCTCACTTTCTTCATCAGGGCATAATTACAGTGTCATAACAGAGCAAATTACAACTTTGCCTTTCCTGTTAGGGAGAGGAGTTCGCCTAGATGCTCCCACCTTTTATTAGCCATTACTCATCCCCCTGGCTGGCAGGAGAAGTACGGCAAAGTCAGGATTCTGACAGATGCCCATTTAAAGCTCATTAAAATTCCTGGGCCTCAGCGTGATTGAAGTCACAGGCTCTCCACATTTCCTTTTGGATTAATGGAAAATGAAGCCCTAATGAATATTTGCTAAGCACAATTTTCCCCACTAATTTGCTAAAAGGACTGTCACGAAGGAACAGCTGATCCTTTGCATCTCACGCATTTCCTAGAGGTCATGAGGATGGTGACAGGGTTTCTTCCAAATGGGGGGATAGTGGTATGGTGGGATAATTAACTAATTAGGCACCCAGTCATCTGTTTAGCTAAATTACTTCTGAACTTCAGCGGCCCACATTCAGGCTCCCGTGTTTCATGCCAAGCTTTTCTTCTCTCCCCACAAGTGCTGTCTGTCTCTTCCTTAGTCTCTTCATTCACAACTACCCCTTTCCCAGTCCTTGCTGCAGTTCAGTTCCACCCAATGTGGCATTATTGGCAAGATAAACTAGATATGTAACTGTCTGAAAGTGTTAAACAAACACTGACCCCCTTAGGTGTCTGTTAGAGTAGAAGAAAATTCTGCCCAGGAGAAGACCATGGTCCAGAATAGCAGGGAAAAATTCATTTGTTCATCTGAACATACCCTAGAGCACTTCTGCTGTGGGATTTGAGATCCACATTTCAATAGAATGGGTAAAATTTGGCCTTCCCGCAATTAGTGGCAAAATTCCCACTGACATCACCAGAGCCAGCAGTTTGCTCTGCAAAACTGGCGAATTCGTTCAGAAATGCCAGCTGCATTTCCTGGGGTCTTGGATGTGTTGTGCACGAGTAGGGATTCTGCCTGCATGTGCTGAGAAACACCTACTAAGGCATAAGGCAGATCAGGAGGCACGTAACTTCATCTACCCCAGATTTAGAGGTTGGCTCAAGGAGAGAACAACCTTTAGCCAACCTTGAAATCAGCATTGCCTAACACTATGGAGAGACCAAGAAGGAGAGACCAGGGAGGATGTAGAAGGGCAGAGACCTTCCCAAAATCTCAGTTCTGCTTCAAAACAAGGATAAGAAAACCATGCTGTGGCTTCCTGCACTGATTCAGACATTTAAGGCCAAATTCATTTTGTAGGTAACTAAAGAGGACTTTTGCTATTTTCCAGTGTTGCAAACTTCACCTGTTACTGAAAAACAACCCGGACTAATCTGATTTGTTTTCCTACCCTCACATATAAAAATACTGCCATTAGGATTAAACAAGCAATTTCTTGTTAAATCCATCCATCCATCCATAAGTTGTCYTTTACGGTTAGACTTCTCAGTAAACAGTTCACAAAATTAGCTTCCTCTGTCTCTACTCTTCTACCTTGTCTTTTTCGCTTGAGTCAAGTAAATCTGGGCATTGCATGGAAAACTACACATGTATGTATATGGCCATCCATTTTGTGCATATGTATAGATATTTGAGAAACTGAACTTATGAAATGTTCAGCTCAGAATGCTATGAAAAGCAAGTTAGCTCTCAGTGCACTTGTGCTATGAGTTTTAAATCAGGATCACTGGAAAGAGGAATATCACATTTGGAAAGGTAAAATCTCACTGAAGACTTCAAGTGTCAAGAGAAAGGGCTTACTTTGGACTGGGTTAATGGAGACCATTACACTTGGCATTTCAGGGCTGAATATAGTGCCAGAATTCTTTACCAAACACATTAACACTGATTTCTGAAAGTCAACTGAATATTTAGCCCTGACAGTGCTTTATGAGAAGATAATCAAGGTTCATTTTTACCCTGACACCTACCCTGACTCTTGAATTTATTGCCTAAAGTAATAAATATTTCTGTTCATTAATATACAATAAACAGAGATAGCCATGATTTGATCAAAAGGGGGAAAAAGTTGAAAGAAATGTGTTTTATGAATGGTTTGTGTTTCACATGCAAATCATGCTGGATAATGGAAATGCTCACCTGCACTGGAGCATGTGGTAGAGATCTCCATAGGCCTAGCCAAACCMGCATTTACTTCTGCTAAACCATTGCTATGTCAGTACTCCTCAGCCTCAAGCTCATTGCTGAGGTAGTATAGCATGGGCACAGCACCAGACTCAGCCTGCCCTTGCATGCCCACTGTCAATGTGAGTAAGGTCCAAATACCTAAGCTGGGGTCGGCTGCTACAACGCCATGAATCAGTGTCATAAGGAGAGGCTATGGCCGGAGAGTCCTTCCAACAAAAATTAAAAATGGGTTCTCCTATAAGGGTGTTCAAAATTAGCAGGCAGCCTTTGGCCTGGCTGCACAGAAAATGGGATGTATGTCTCACTTCTGCAGCAAATACTGAGAGGCTGTAACTTCTTTGACCTTCTGCTTCTGCTTGCTATTAAGTCCCTGCCATTCCTGCGTGCAGAGCAGATACAAGTCACAAGCCTGCACCACTCCAGTGTAATGTCTAAGTGTATATCTGAGTTTCAGAACCCAAATCAGAATGAGTAATACCATACAAACTCAAAATTACCCCTAAATTTTGCCTGGTTGATGTGGTCTGAATCAAAACTTCATCTTCGCTCTGAATCAAAACTTCATCTTCGCTTTGATCATTTTGGATCTGTTCCACCCTATGCAACCCATCAGCTGCTGACAGCCTCAGCACTCGTGTGGAAGTAATGACTAATCTCTACAGGAGCACTGCAGCAGCGGAGCAGCTCTGGGCTTGTTATCCAACCAGGATGTAGGACCTGAGAGTTAGCATTGTTATTAACAACGTGATCATCAGTGTTATTGTTGTGGTAGGACTGGTTCATTAACAAAYCAATGTTTGTGCAGATCCTTGCAAACATCTTTTCAGCACTGAGTGTTATTATTACTAAAATTCCCTCTTGCTGCATTTTCCTGGTAAAGGTTAGAGTCTTAAAGGTCTCGACCTGGTGTTAAGATGGAGTGTTGTGCTCCAGAGATTCTCCCTTCCAGCAAGCAGCAGGGAAAGCTACAACAGCCAAGCACTGTAGGTGAGTGGAGAACACTTAGAAGGGCAACCTACACTGGACCAGTGGTCTATCTTAAACATCTGGTCCCTAACCATGCTCAATGCTAGCCATTTACAGGTAGGAGCAAGGTGATATGAGATAACTCGTCCACCGGGTGACACTCGCCCTCAGTGCAYAGAGACAGTGTATGCCTTACAAGCATCGGAGTCTTTGGGCAGCAGATATTCAAAGTGTGCATAGCATCCATTGCTTCTGATTGTTCCTGGCTTAATACTATGCGAAGCAATGGTCTGCTCGCCATTTTGTCCTGTGCTTAATCTAGCCCCAGTAAGTAATAAAAAGCAAAGTCCTTCAGCATGGGGGAAACATCTCCATAATGATATGTTAGGTCTGTGCATCTGTTCTCACAGCATGGACGTGTACTAGAGCTAATCAGGAGCTGGAAGTTGTGTTCCCTAGGAAATTCTGACATYGGAAAAAAATTAATTCCAAATTAGATCGAAATGCCAACACTCTAATTTTCTCACAAAATGAGATTTCTCCCTCAAAGTAGTTCTAGGCCATCAGAATGTTTCAGTTTGATAGTGTAATCTTGATTCATTTCATTCTGACTGTTACACCATATTAAAATATTTAATATCATTATATATATATAATAACACATATAACAGAATATATCTGAATTAGTGATCTAATAGAGGAAAAAAGTTGAAATGTAATTATTTAAAATGAGGGTCTCTACACTAAGCTGAGACACCTAACTTAAACGCATTGCTTAGGCAAGCAGTCTCCTCTTCTAATCAAAAGAAAGTAAAAGACTCCCTAGAGGACAGTAGGGAATACCTAAGCGGATTGCCCTCTGAGGATCCCACTTCTCTCCACTGACAGCAAGAGGAACATAAAGGACAGTCTTTTGGGAACACAACATTAAATGGCATGGATGCCTCCCAAAACATTTGCATGCAATAGTGGGAGACCTGTCTCTCTCTACGTTTCATGTCTACAGGGCAGTTATTCCCTCCTCTGGACTAGTTAACTCTTCCCATAGTCAGTATAGAGAAATAGGCCATTCTACGTTATTCATCTTGTCCCAGCATAGACGTTATGCTATGATTTCTCTCCAGATTATCAAGGGTTAGGCAGAAAGGACTAGATCAGCTGGTAATCAAAATAGCAGGTGTTTGAAATCATATTTCTGGCTTCTGATGAAGGGTCACCAGTGCTTTGTTTCCTATTAAATCCTTTATTGCAATGCAGCTGCATTTTTCATCTGCATTATTGTTGACTATCTCTAACACAGACCCCTGCTGGACGTTATTGCCTATGTCGCTACCCAGCCTTTCCATGGCCCATGCATATAAGTATGCTCCCCTCCCTGGGGGCTGTGAAGAAGATATCAGCAGCGATTCCCCATGAGGATGTTCCCGCAGATTACTGTTRGTGCTGAGGATGCCGTGACACATACAGAAACAGGGAATAGACTCAGCAGACCAAAAATGCAAGGCAACGGGGCTTTTGATGACCTCTCTCTAGGCATATGAGGAAGGGAAGCAGTGAGGTGGGGATGGCATGCTGGGGCCAGAAAGGAGAACAGCTCATTTACTCACCTTCTCTCTGTTGCTGTGGGATCATGGGAGGTGGCTGTGGGAACGCTTGGCTAATCTGGCCATAAGCAGCAGGATAAGCAGCTATAAGGGAAAGAAAGGGAGAGAAGAAAGAGGGATAGATTTCAGCACTGGGAAACGAGGAGTTTTCACACCAAACGACTACACTAAGCTGGAGGTGGGCTGTCCACCTGGATTTTGGCTCTGTAAAGGGAGAGATCTCATATAGCCTGAGATGCAGTAGCAACATCACAGTGGTGCTCTAGGTGGTGCCACTTTGCTGTGAGCACCTACTATCCCTTCAGCTTAGTCAGCAGCAAGACGTGAGACTACCCACTGGTGTAAATGGAGCACTCCACTGAGATCTCCCCCAGCAGAGACATACCTATCTCGGATGGTACCACAAACACATTAATTCACTAGCCCAGCACGTTGATGCCACAGCTTATATCCACTCAGAGAACACATGCACTGTGTTTCTGTAGGTGATCTCTCTTGCACTCTGATTATTTCACATGCTCATAAAAATGGGTCACACACAGTATTTTCTCTCTCTCTTACTCTAACCTTCATATGCACACACACTACATGTGCAGTTTCACATATACACTGTCAGGTTTATATTTTCTTTCACATATATAGGTACTTTCTCTCTCACAGAAACACAGTGGAAACAGTGTGCAGCAATTAAACAATTTTCCCCACCTGAACTCCCCCACTAAGCAGACATGGGGAGCTACAGATGGTAGATGATGTGTCTTGCTGCTAAAAATACAGAGTACAGGTCGCCTGCAAGCCCAGAGAGAGGGGGTTAGGGGGCATGTGTGTGCAGAGGGGTTAATTAACAGCTCAAAGGGTTGAGCTGCTTCCCATCTATCAAGCCTCACAAGCAATAAATGACAATAACTAAAACACTGGCAAATGAAGCCCTACATGGAGAATTAAATTAAGTTTCCAGATACAGCACTGACATGAGATAATAGCCATTCCTCAGCGGGAACCCATGATTGCTCCAGTTACCACAGGAAATAATGACTTCAGGGTGGCAGCTTCCTCACAACATTTGCCATGGGCACCTCATGAAGGGAGGCTGAACACGGCAGGGTCATGGTCTGCACCAGGTCACATTGACTGGTGTCAGTCCATCAACTGCAAAGGAGCTGTTTGGCATACATGGTGACATGAGAATGAACAGAGACTGACCCTTTGGGAGTCATGTAGAAAGCTGCTGGGGAATGGAGAGTATATCTACACAGTTCCTTAGCAAGGGACTCAGATTAACAAGCTGGGGTACTAGCAGGGATAGCCCTGGAGCTAGTGGCTTCTCAGGAAGGCTGGACAGCCTCTTCTGGGCTCCCTGCTTCAACAACTGAACCTCCAGCGTTGCCAGAGCTACTGAACACTAACACATCTCATGTATGGTCAAAATACAAAATGGAGGCACCCTAAAATGTGGTTTGTACAGGCATACACTGTCAGGTATAGCAGGAGGGGCTCTGTAGGGTCTGGCTACCCACCTAACCACTCCCTGGAAGCCTCAGTAGACCTGCTAGAGCAAGTGCCCCACCAAATCAGTGGGGTTACTGGGCTGATCTTCCACTTGTTCACTGTCCTAGGCAGACCTAACTCTGTCCTATCAATGAAACTACACTGAAGTACAGGTCAGTGGGAGCCTTTTCAGAGATGTTTCATGAGAGAAGGTTATCCCCTTGGGGAGAGAAGAACATGAGCCTTTATATTTGTTTTCATGATGAGCCCAAATTTAATCTGGGACCCTAATGTCCTGGCTGATCCTGTACCAGCCAGCAACTCCCTTCCACCAGCCCCCCTCAGGTGTGTTCATATATTAAAGGCTTTAGAGAGGTGAAAGGTTTATTGGGAGAAAGTGTTAATACTAACGACCTGCGTACTGCTGCACTCCAGCGTAGGCTTGCTGCAAGGGGTCTGCTGCAGTGGGGCTCTGTGCTGTGGAGACAGAAGAGAGAGAGAAGGAATTAAGGGATTAAAAATATGATAGACACACTCACTTTCTCTTCCCTCAGTGGTATGTGGTATGGGAYGGCCGAACCCAGAGACTGAGTCACAGAACAGGAGCAGCTCACTCGCCCTATAGACACAACTACGCAGAGCCCCTCCATGCCTACCAGAGGGGCTCCGTCCCCACACTGTGGCCTTGTGGCAGTTTGGAGCGAAGATACACAAATTCTAGCAAATATTCTAGGCATGCTGAGCAGTGCAGAGCTGCAGAGTCCCTAAAGGGCAGGGGTGAGTCACAAGAAACTTTTCCTCATGAAAGCATCTTTACTTCCCCTGTAGTCAGGACGCTTGCCTAGGTATGTATGGGTTGTCTTACTGCACATCTAGGTGGGCGGTGAGCCTCAGCATGTGCATTTTGAGGTAAAGCCCCTGCCAGTGTTGAGTGCTCTAGTGAGAAACTGCACCACCAACAGCACTAGGGAAAAGCCTACTCCTCCTCTCAGGTCTGGCAGGGGAGAAGCACTTTGGCAAGACAGAAATATCCTGGGAAAGAAACCTCTTTCTTCCTTTCCCTACACTCTGCATGCTACTTAAGCATGAGGTAAAAACTTAACTTTCATAGTTTGTTGAGATAAGACAGGAGAACTTACTCTAAGTGACAGCAATAGTCGCATGAAACTTTCAGTTAGAGCATGAAACAACAGGTGCACAGCAGGAGCAAGGAGAACAGAATGGAGCACTTGCTCCTGCTATCCTGCTGTCCCTTTGAAGGACTACTTTGCTGCTAAGCAGCCTGCTGTGGGGCAGAGGAGAGGCTGCTTGGAGGGAAGGGGAACACCATTTGTCTGCTCCAGAGAGGATGGTATGATTCTCCGCATAAAGCACGCAATCCCTTGCTGGCTTCAAAGTACACTTTCTCTCTTTACAAGTGTGTCTATCTCCCCCCTAAAACTGTTTATTTTTGTGAAACTTTGAAGTCTAGCTCAAATACAGCCAAAGCTAGTTAATATTTTTTTCCTTTTTCCTCTTTGGTTGACAAGGAGAGAGAGAGAGAGAGAAAGAGAAACGTGTTGGATAAGCTCTTTCTTCATCTGCAGCAATAAAATATTTAAAGTAAAGCTTGGCTGAACCTCCAGTCCAAATGTCACCTTGGCCCTAATATTTCACTTCTTGTTATGAGTTTAATTTGTATTTATTGGTGCTGCACAGTTCTACGTTTATGCAGTCCCTCCGACTTCGTACTTTTTGGATGATCCCTTAGGGAGCTGCCACTTTCCCCCTCCTTCTCACCTTCTTCCTTTCTACAAGAAGGGAGGTGTGGCTGGAGGCAAGGGCTTGGAGGATACATAGATGTAGGTCCTCTTGGAAGAAAATCTGGTGACATTGACCTACCCAGGAAAGACACTAACTGCATGCCAAGGTGCAGAAAAGGCTGGCAAACATGAGTGTTACAGACCCAGGCAAATGGACAGAGTGTTTTACTACAGATGCAGCTACTCATTTGAACCTTAATGTCAAAAAATATCAATGATCATGATGGAAGCTTGCAAGGTTTCCTACTACACTTATCTTCCAAAATACAAGGAAGAATGGTGGGAAGACCCAACTTGGAGGGGAGAAACCTAGCTATTCGGCTAAGTATTGGAAAGGCCCAATTGATTACGGTGGTCAGTGGATCACAAGGACTTTGAGGACAGGAKAGTTACAGCAAGGAACAAATGAAATCCTGAGTTCAGGTTGTAAGGTGGTTGGTTGAATTCCTAGCTGACTTTCTGAGGATAGGTGCCTCAGTCTACCCTTCCTTGGTGTTTATAGAGCTAGAAGAAGTTCTCTTGGATGCTCAGGAGATGAAAATCATTTTTTCAGCATTTTRGTGTTTATGTGTCTGGGAAGATTAGACATTTTGGACATAGTCATGGCCATGACTCTTCCTCTCTCGGTAGAATGAGTTCCCCATTTTCAAGAAAAGATTTCATTCTTTGCATTCACAGCATTTCCTGGCTTCTTGACATTTTCTCTGCCCAGGTTAGCCTAGCTGGAGCAGCAGGTCACACCTCGCAGACACTGCAAATCAGCCCTGTAGGAGGGCAGTGTAGGAGGAAAATGCTTCTTCCAAGGTTTCCATGTTGACATTGCTCAATCTGCAGCCCTTGTAGAAAGTAGTATAAATGCTGAGGCTAGAACCTAGGCATGACCATCCCCTCTCACACACTGACAATTAGCAGTGACTGTCTCTTCTTCGACACAGGACAAGTCATTGAGTAGTCCCTATCTTACTGTGGTTCTTTTGCTTTCTTCCTTGCCTCAGCTGTGAATGCATGGAAATTCCCCACTCTCCTAGCTATAGCTTAGTCTATGTCCTGACCACAGAGTGCTATGACAACAAAAATCTTCAAATGAGGATCACAGTAGATAGCTCTTTTTATCACTAGGTATCAAGAGGCAGATAAACCATCAGCTCACAATAATTATGATAGCTCATCCCTTTGAGTGCTCTTGGAGAATATGGGTAGTCAGAGAAGCTCTGAGAGAGTACCTCTTTCTCTGGTAGAGTTTGTGCCAATTTGTTGAAATGAGTCATTGGGCTGGTTCCATTTTAACTTTATTCCTTTGAAAATTGGGAAGGCTGTCTCTCTGAATGGATTTCTGACAGAAACCTGCTTTTCTGTTATGCTGTCCATGTGATAAGTTCCTTTGCAAGATGCTGTCAGGCGCTCCAGGGTTTCAGTCAATCTAGCGAAATCTCAGGGTTTCAGAGACTCAACACCAACAACCCTGTGCTAGAGCTACCAAGTTCACTGCCTCTGGGGCCCATGGCTGATCTTACTTCTGGCTTCCTGGGCCTGAGAGTCCAGGCCATGGCCTTTCTTGAAGGGAACCAAATACTTATTCTGATTTTAGTTTAGATAAAAAATAAAACTTTCCTCTGAATTAAACACCTTTCCCCTGCACCCTGCTTTGGACTTAGACTTTTATAAATGAATTAAAGCTCACTGGGACTGATTACTTCTTCAGAACACGTGTTAGCAGCTCCAGGAGCAGTGCATCATCTGGATGATTTGGATGGTGTCCTGGGACACATGTTGTCCTTGTGACAACACTAGAAACTGAACAAAGCCTCCTGACCCAATGGAGAGCCACTCTTCTTACTCCAGCTGTGGATATCTTGCCTGTCCTTTGAACCTTATTCTGCTCATCATAACCAAGCCAATCAGCTCAGTGAGTTTCCCCTGAAAACCTTTCTTAACTTTTAAGATTAAATTAAAACTGGGCAAATGCTTTATTTAAACAATTGGAACAACAGACCTCTAAATGCAGCCTTTTTGCCTCCCACACAAAGCTTTTAGAGTTGTTTATTTTCCTGGGCCTTTAGGACTTGTCAGCAAGGGTATTATCTAATTGGGTATCTCTTAGGAGACTATTTTGTGCCCCAGATCACAAAAAGAATTTCCTCCTGGCTCATAACATATGCAAGTCAGTGGAAAGACTCTCCCCCGATTTCAGTCATGTTTGAAAACAACTTGAGAATCGCTTAGTCAAAGGTAAATAAGATACAAAGTCTTTTGTGGTTGGCTTCAGACACAGTATCACCAGCCCAAGCATCCCTGGACACTCTTGAAAAAGAGCAAGAGGAGAGCATCTCCAGGCTATAGCACGAGACCACACAGGCAGGCAGCAATGCTCAGCTTGGAACCCTGTGTCTGATTCATAGTCTCACATCCTACCTTTGCTGTTTGGGAAAGGCACTCACGGGGAGTCACTATCTGCAGGGCTTTAACTTGGGAGCTCTTAAAAACAAAACTGATGACTTTTGCTCAGTAAAGTACTCAGCTTCCTTAGCTCTAAGAGCATGTTTCCTTAGCAAATAAAGATGTATGAGTGGATGTGTCTATGCTGGTTAACAGAGACTATGAAGAGACACAGACTCCAGGGCCAGCTGGGGACCCCACCAGGATGCCATGGCAGCCTGGGCATCCATGAGTATGCACTCATGGTGCTGCTCATGGGGCCAGATGAATTAAACTTAGTGAAGAGCATAACTGCCTGTGCTTCTAGCAGTAGCGTAGATGAAGCCATTGGCTAGTATAGGTCCAAAAATCTCAAGACATAGATTACACATCCGAAGAAGTTGTGGCCATGCTGTGTTCAGTAAAGTGACAGCCTACTTACATACTAATGGCCTTTGTGGAGTTCAGTAAGGACTCAGATAGCCAACCTTCCCCAAGGATTGCTTGTGACAGCATGCTGGAGCAAATGACTTGCTAAAATTCAAAGTGGTGGGGAGACATGAATTATTTCTGTGTCTTGGCACAAGTGACCACGAGGGAAGGTTGCTTTATTTCTCCATCGGATACACATCTTTTAATGTGGTATCCTATCTGTGTGGAACTGAGGCCTTAGACCCCTGTGGCCTTCAYGCTCAGCTGAGGTAGTCATGTGACCCCGTCTCAGCCTCCTTTTTTAATAATAGTCATTCTTTTTCCCCATCCAGATGACATGCCTTCTCTGTTACTGCAAATATTAGCTGAAGTTAGTGTGGCAACAAGTAATGGATCTGATAGCCCTGGAAACTGACAGTCCTAATTCAAAGATGGCATAATCTTTCCGCACTGTGAGCCTTTCTTTTAACTCTTCTCTGAACACCTGTGAATTTTCCAGCATCCTTTTTAAGAGTGTGACCTCTGTATTCCAGAAGTGGTCACGCACCTTACAAAAAAACCCAGCCAAACATACATACCTGCACCCACATATAATAATAGTACCTCCCTATTCTTGCTACTCATCATCTCACTGACATTCCCAATAAACAATGCTCACCTTCATAGACAATATGGGCAGACAGGGCTGTGGACAGACCTCAGCTCCTCTGTTTGCTATTTGTGCTGCAGCATAAGTCTGCTGTGATCTGGAGTTATACAGCTGAGTAAGGTCCGTAAGAGCAATGGGTATGTAGAGGATACTAGTTTAGGGACAAGTATATTATAATGCATCTGTGGGGACATCTGGACGAAAACTAGTATGACTCTAACTTGTAACATCAGCAAAAGACCTTGGATGTGTTAGCAACTAGCTGTGTAAATGTGCCCATAGATACCACTTGAAATAGCTTTCCTTGTGGTCAGACTCCTGAAGATCTTATGTCCAATATACAGACATTTAAGAGATTAAAAGTGATGTAACGTATACACTGAGGATCAGTTAGTGAAGTGAAAAAGGTTCAGAGGCTCCTGAGAGACCAGCAGACAAGTATCAATCACATCACCCCTGCTTAAGTCAGTTTAGCTTTGCTGCTTTACAGAAGCTGAGGATCTGGCCTTGCCAGGGCAAACTAAAGGTRTACTATGAAAACAGATGCTAATAGTAACTTCATTTGGCAGCTCAGGGCAAGAGCCTTATCCCTGGACATCGCCTCTATATTAATTTGATAATTTCCATATCTCCATGGGAAAAATCCTGCTTAGATACAATTGTCTCTTTGCGAGATGATCCTGGCCAAGATGCCACAAGGTGACCATGGCAGATAACCTTCCATAAACCTGGAGACATAAAACAAGCCAGTGACCTACTATATGGCCATAAATATAAATTTAACAAAGGCAGCACTTATTCATTAGGCAGAAGTCAAGAAATGACTCCCAAGTCCTTCAAAGAAAGTAGATCCATTAATGTCACTTTCCGAATCCTTTGCCTGATGCCAAAAACCAAGGATGATTTCCCAAGTCAGCATGAAATACCAGTGCTTTAAAATTAACACCAGGAAGCTTTCTTACTACTGATATATCTGCAGCCTGAAGTCTAACTTTCTAAAGGGGCATTCAGCTAGCTTTAGGGCCAGCATTTACCTTCTTTCAAAGAATAAAAGGATGGAGGTGACAGAATAAAATATGTTGTTAAAAAATAAATAAAATCAGTTTAAGTGATGTTCTATAAAGAATTCCTCCTGAAACGCCAGTAACTCAGCTACAGGGTCTGCAAGCAAGCTGTTACGTGAGTGCCCAGGTGAAAACTGTTGTAGGACAGAGGAGTTCGAGTTTGCCGTGGTGCTCAGTGGTGTAAATGAGGAGGATCTGCACTGGAGTAAGTGAAAGCAGTGAAGAAAAAGGATGATGGTTAGTGCCTGACCTGGTTCCCACTGCATCAAAGCAGGGGCTTTCCACTTTCCTTGGTGGGATATGGATTGAGACTGTCTACACACAGTATTACTGTCCTAGCTTGGATGTAAAAGCAAGTCAAGGAAATATGCTCTCTGAAATTAGGGGAGCCTAATTCTTCCAAGTGACAAAAGCAGGTTGTGGCACATTTGGGGCTCCTAAGACACCCTGGGATTTCACTTTAGTGGAAGGAATTAGTGACCTTTAGATCAATATGATATCCCTTCCACTTCCTACTTTTAAAGGACTGACAGAGAAAATATGTTTTATTCCAGCTATTTTATTCCACTCTATTTTGCAGCTCTGCTCCCTCTATGGGTCTACAACTATGTGCTGTCACCTAGATCTGCAGCTTTTTGCTCTGCCCCACCTATTCATTCCTCTCAAAATCCCCTAGGTATTTTATAACTCTCCCAGGAATTGCAACTTTGCCACAAAAACCTCTGAGAGGGTGGGTAGAGGAAGAGAGCGAGCAAAGAGAGGCAGCACTAATTGTTTGGAGTGCGGGAATAAAATAATGATAGTAAAAAAAAAAACTGTGTGAAGGCCAGGATTACAACAAATAAATAAATAACTGAGTGGGAGGGTTCTATTCACCTTCTCCTTAAATCCAATTTAAATCACTCTCTTCAGCCCTAATCTATATCCATAATTATATCATTTCATACAACAAGCTTGCGAGAGGTCTTAAGAAATTTATGTAGATTAAAATTCATGGGTGCCATAGTACAGATTCCATATTATTAAGATTGATTAGGACAGCTGATGCTGTGATTAAAGAAGCCAGCGTTTACTGTTGTAATTAATTAGGTATTCAGACACAACAATAACTGCAATAACAGAAAGAATGTGCTGATCCGGCAGAAAATGACTGATCCTGTGTTTTATAGTCTCGTTTTGCCATGCAGTGGCTGGACACCACACAGTCAAAGACATGTTGTTCTATTGTCTCTTTCCGTACACATGAAGTGAGTCACGAAGTCCAGGACATTTGTATCCCCTGCTCCTTCCTGTGAGCTGGAGAAGCCCTTTCACAGCATCCCTATGAAATGAAAATACGCTATTTCATAGCATATTTTTTGGTGCTTGTTTGGAACAATAAATGGGCCTACAATGAAATTCGTATAGCTGATCCCTAGAATCAGGATTATCTTTATCATTTTCTTAATAGTTCGGCCTCTGAGCCCATCCTTAATCACAGCTCTGCTGAGATGGGTGCTGTGCAAACACACAGTAGGAGACATGTCTGGCCGTGAAGAGTTCCCACTGTACAGAGTGAGAAAGACAAAGAAGAATCAGAAATGTGGAGAGGTGCAGGTGACTGCCCAAGGTGACATACTAATTCAACAGCAGTCAGGACCACACTTCCCTCCCTTTGCCTGAGCCTGTAAACACATAAATCAGGGTGAGTTTTTAAGGTGTTTAACTCCGTATTTTTGGGGAACTTAGCTTAAGTTATCTTTGAAAATAAAACTCAAGGTCTTAACTCACTTAGGTGCCTCTGAAAACATTAGCACAATGCCTGCTTTATATTTGCACTTTCTTCCACATCAGAAGAGAAAATATTTTGTCTTTGAAAAGGCTCCCACAACTGCCTTAAGCAACCTCATTCATTATGGCTSCTGCATGATCGTTGGAAGTACATGGCATCATTAAAGTAGCTTAGACCACAATTGAAGATGGCAACTTGTTATTATTTTTTTAATGAGTGCATTCCTTCACTTATTTATTTTACCAGTAAAGTGTGGTTTATGGCACATGGCAGATTGTTACAAATAGGTCAAATAAACGCTTCCCAGTCATAATGATGTTTTAGGTGCTCACTGTTGCATTTTTGGAACTGCTGATATAGAATATGAAAGGGAAAGCACTCACCCAGGGATTTAGGGTAGATAAACACAACGAAGCCAAAGTTTTCCTGTAGCAAGTTAGGGAGCCTTGGGGCCTCTGAGCCAGGAAGATTTCTAAGGCATTGTGTATAACTGAACTGAAAGCTTTGGGGCTTGGTTTTCCTCCTAGATCTTCTACTGATGTAGTAAGATCACTTTTTTCTCTGTTCTTCTGATTTAACCCCTCTCTAAACTCCTCTTATCTGACACCTTTCAGGATGCCCAATGCCTCTCACTGATATCTATCCCTATGCCACTTGATGGTATCTCTCATGATCAGGACTGATCCTGGGACCGACTGGTCCAAAGCAGCCATGGGCCCATCTACAGTATTGCGAGCTAATTGACAAGGTACTAGACAAGGCT
This sequence comes from Rhea americana, assembly GCF_003343005.1. NCBI lineage: Eukaryota > Metazoa > Chordata > Aves > Rheiformes > Rheidae > Rhea > Rhea americana. Next base: position 580,732 of record NW_028186901.1, read on the forward strand.
GTGGTATTCCAGTAACTCCTCCCCTATAAAATTAGCTTGGGTAATGATAATAATTACAGAWGGAGTTTGAATCTTGTCTCTACTGCAGTGGGTGAACTTCATTCCTGCCTGATAGCTCTTTGTTGATGTAGGGAAAATGAATTGATGGTCTTGGTTCAGCTCCTAAGACATGAGTTTCTACAGCACAAGAATTCACCCATGGTGGACATCTTTGCTGCAAGTCTCAGTGGTGGCTTGGAAACATGGGCATTAAGACCTGGCTGCCTGTTCATACTGACATCTAGTCTTCCCTAGAGAGGACTGGATCTCAAAGTAGGGTACAAAGTAGAAGCTTGCTGTCTTTTAGTCCAGATATACCCTTTCTGAAACCTGTAACCAGGGACTTCTGAGGTGTATACATATAAGGAAAGAAAAAGCTATTCCTGGCAGTGGTGGGCAGCCAGAAACAGCACCACTGTGTCAGTGCCTGAGAACAGTGAATGAGACAACGGGTTTAAAATGATTATGAACGCAGGATGAAATTCTTCTTTTATTTCAGTAATCTAAACCCAGCCTAAATGCACTGAAGAAATCAGTGTGCTGGAAAGCACTCCCCATCCAAGGCTCCATAAAGCTATCAGACCACCATCCCCGGCTCTGGTAAAGCTGGACATCCCCTGGCCCATAATGAAGAAGCTTGTTTGGAGGTTGCTGCACAGTGTGGGGTCTATTTCTAATTCCTTCTATGGGCACATCACTGGCAGAAGACCACAGCACAGCATTCCCTGTTTTCTGGATGCTGAGGGTACGCTCTGCTCCATCTCCCCTCCTAGTTCCCTCATTTCAGGTCCCTGATTCTGTGACATCCACTCCTGTCTCATTTGCTGCCTCTTGTGCTCCCCGTTTTCTGATCTCTCCCTTCCTCTCTTCCCAGGAGAGTTATCATTTTTGCAGCAAGTCCTTTGGCCAGTCCCTCCTGATGGAATCCAGTAAAACCAGGACCCATTACCAGAAAGCAGAGGGCTAATGGTGTGAGATACAACAGAAACCGGTGCAGAAGGTAGCCACTGTTATCATATGCCATAAACTGTTACAAGAGAGGCATGATTTCACGGTGGCTAGGAAGCTTTGGCAGAAGAGCACAATCCCTGTTACTATTGCTTATGTGAAAATGGCAAATGCTCTTGCACTGCTGCGAAGTAGTTCACAAGATCACGGCACAACAGATTATGCTTTTTGTCCCCACTATATGCTGTGACATATTGCCATGTTCAATAGTGCTACAGGCTGAAAGACTAAAGGGCAGACATTAATAAAGCAAAATGCCAGTTACCAAAGGGGCTCAGACTAGTGGGAGAGGAAATACTTGCTCAGTTGTGTTTCTGTCCTTGCCAAGAAATGCACCACAAGGCTTTATGTGTTGGCCAAGCCAGAAGAGCGTGAGAGCATAGCTTGCAAAGAGTATGCCTGCAAGGAATGTTTTCCCAGAAGTACTGTGTGGATCTGCAGCCCAGTCAGAACCACACAAACACTAAATTGATAGGTGATTGACCTACTCTTGCCTTTGCCCCARAGCATGGGTCATTGGTAGTCTGACTGAAATGATACTGTGTATGCCCCTACTCCAGACAAAGGAAATCTTAAAAAGGAGTAGAGGAAAAGACAGAAAAAAAGCAAGTGAAAATACAGGGCAAATACAACTACATGATAATAACCTGTTTTTATACAGCAAAACTGTGACATTCTAATCTCATTTAAATGAAACGTCAAAAATATTATACCTGCACACAAAGATGGACATGTAGACAAACTGTACAATTAATGGGATTTACTTGGGTCTGAATGATATGGATGTCATGCCTCTACAGATTTTGATTGTCCTGTTTTACTATTTTCAGGAAACAAAGCACATTTTTCTGTTGCCTATAATGGTCCGAACCTACATTTGAGGTTTTTGTGGAGTATAAAAGAGCATCTGAGAGCAAAATTCAGGCATTAAACAATATTTGGCTCCATATCCATAGCAAAACTATGGTTATGTACATAATACTGATGCAGTCTTGTCTTCTTTTAGTGCTAGAGATATATAATAAAAGTTGTTTGGGAGATGCTGACTTGGGATGGGGACAAGTATGTTCTTTTCTTCTCTACAGTGTTAGTGCAGTTGCATACTCAACTTTAGTATTTTTTTTCTACACTTGCATTTAGAAATGCAGACACACAGAACCACAGGGCAGTACCAATATCAGATGCTACAGAGGAAATTGCAAGAAATACCATTATGAAAAATGACGGAATAAGCTACCCAGTGATGAAAATGTCTTTCTAATCTGAAACAATTAGTGGCTGGTTTATATTATAAAGCATGAAGGTTTGTGTCCTTTCTACATTTTTATCCAGTCTAATGCAACTGTGGATGTTCTGATTATCCATACAAATGTCTAATTCTTTTTATTTTTTTAAATGCTGCTAAGCTCGAGGCCTCAATAAAGCCTGTGGCAAGGAGTAAAGTTTTGGAGCGTGCACAAATGTTCACAAGAAGGGATGAGAATAAAATGGAATAAACACATGACATCTCCAACACCCAACCTGCTACAAAGGAGCTTGATTTCAGGGTTTTACTGCTAATGGGGACAGGCTGAGCCCTAGGAAAGACCAGGGTACTGCTGAAGACATGCCTATATGCCTAGATAAATCGAAACTTTATACAAACCAAATTGTGGATGTTTGCTCTTATCTGCAGAAATGAGTCCCTCTGCCTTGGGGCAGAGGTTTATGGATTACACCCTGGTTAAAAAAAAATTTTTTTTTGAATATCTGAAGTTTTGACATTCTTTAAGCTTTGTTGAGTTTCAATTCTTTCCTCATGCCTGCTCACTGAACTAAAATGCAGGCCATCCCAGGAAATGTAATTAGGATGCCTTGTTGCAGACTAGCATCCAGCCAGAGAATCCAGAGCCGGCAAGCTGGAGCTTGGAAGGAAACTTTGTCCTGCTTGGGTTGCCAAGGAAAGGTATGATGATTATAAAACCATATCAAGAAGCCAGTTTTCCTAGGCCTGATCCTGCAAATCTTTTATAATAGGATTTGGCCCATTACTTGGAGAATTAAATATTGTACTTCTGCTCACCACTAGAACTCCAGAAGTGAGGCAAGGATGACTTTCACCTTTCAGGTGTGTTAGCCTGTTGGTGTTTGTGCAGGGATTCAGTGGTGAATTGCTGGCTGAGTAATCCTCTCCAAAACTCAGAGAGAATCAGATTCAGGCCACCGAATTTTATAGGATCTTAGATGAAATACTTAACTTAAACCTTTCTTAAYACTATGGGGAATTTGGAGATGGTAATAAAAGCTCAAATCATTAAGATTCCTCTGAAAAGATCATTCTGTCTAACCTGCTCTAGGTGACCCTGCTGAGCAGGGAGGTTGGACTAGATGATCTCCAGAGGTTCCTTCCAACCTTACTGATTCTATGATCTTTTTTCTGATATCTACAGTAACGTATCATGGAAGATTAGCAAAAATGGGCCAGATAAACCAGAAAAAAAGATAGACATGGAAATAGATGGATAAACAGACAGATGATAGACCGGCAAACAGGTAGATACTTAGATGGATAGATGAACAGATGCATACGTTTATATAACCTTAAAGAATGAGTGTTTTCTTGCTACTTTGGCTGATTTCACTGAACACACTGAGGCCTCCTGCAATTTTTTGATGCTTCCATAAGCTGCTAAGAGCCACCCTCCCATCCCTCTTCTGYTTCTAAGAATCCCAGCTATTTCAAAGACCTCATCTGCCACAGGCTCTGTACATCCATCAAATGTCATATACTGAACTGTCTTACTAGGGCTCAAAGCTGCTACAAATGTGTACACATGCCTAACCTTCAGCACAGTAAATCCCTTGATTTCAATTCTGCTTAAAGTTGAACTTATGACTAAATGTTTACAAGGTGGGGGACAGGGAGAATGATAAACAGCTATTTTTTTTCCATGCTCTTGCTGTTTCTGGGCTTTCCTTAGCTGCATTCACAGCTCTTTTAGTGACATTGTCTGAGCAGTAGCCAGGTAAGACTTTTGTGTTTCTGTGATATTTTTCCCTAATAGCTCATAAAATCCCCAGTGATGTTGAATCTTCTGAGYTTTTCAGGACTGGCTGACATTGATTTTTTTTAATTTTTTTTTCCTAGGGTTTTTTTCCAGGCTTTTTGGCAGAGTATTTGACTCAGTGTTTGATTTCCTAACAGACTAGATTAATCTATGAGTGCCCTAGGGTAAACTACTCTTTTGCCAGCTGGTAGCTAGGATCAATTAGTAAAAGTGTATTTACATTTTTATTATTAGTATTATTATATTACTAGTAGTATGTGTATTGTAATAGTAAGGAATGTCTTCCTAGAAGAAGTACAACTTGGAGCAGGGAGCTGTAAATGGGTATTTCAAATCCTGAAGATCCTGAAAAAATGGAGTTGCACATTAAGGCCTTGCAAATTCCTGAGCTCTTGGTGACTGCAGCCTCACAGTATCCGTATATTTATAAGTATTGGTATAGATTTAGGTATGTATCCTTTAATGACCCAGATTCACTCCTGATTGCCAGGGCTTGCAAAATCACCCTCTGGCATCTTTTGGACTAGTCACAGTCTTTGAATCCTACAAGCAGTTGTGGAGTGATACACCCCAAAAAGGTGAAGCTGAACCTGTTCTGTGGCTATGTGACAGTCTCTGTAAGGTGGAGGGATTGGGTGCTGTCAGCATTTCAGGGAACAACGGCCGCTGCCTGCTTGTGTGAGCTGCAGCACAGAGCAGTTTGGGTCAGCAGCCACGCAGCCCCTTGAACTTCCCCTCCCAGACCCCACTAGCTGCAAATGAACCCCAGAAGGAGGTACCGATGGTGGATGTTAAGAGATGCAAATGATAACCCTCTGGGGGCACAGGCTTAGCACTGCTCCTTCAAGACTAGCCAAGAGCAATCCCTTATGAAGTCCAGCTGGGAGATGTGCCAGCATGGGCTGGTGAACTCCCAGCTCAGATCTCAGCTATAGAAAAAGATGCTAGGTGTCCTGATTGTATTAGCCAGACAAGTTTTTCTGGCATACAACAGATAAGCACTCCATTCCTGAGTAGGAAATTTTCCCCCTCAACACAGCCTAGATGCCTGTCATCCAGATTTAAATGTATAGCTTTTAGACACCTGCAGTCAGGTGAGATGGATCCCAATCCTTAGCCAAGCGGTAGTACCAATGCTAGAGTGAACCCAGATTGAAGGAGCAGGCTGTGATCATGGCAGTGGTCTGGCTTACCTGGGTAAGGGTGGATGCCATTAGCAAACACGGCTTCTGCGGCGGGCTGCCCATTAGCCTGAGGCGGGAGGCCAGTGAAACCATTCACCCCAATTGGAGATGGGATGCTAGGCACAGCTGGTGCAGTTATGCCAGGAGGCGTGCTTCCACCTGCAAGTGGGGAGAACACAAAATCAGAGCTGGTGAGTATTGGAGGCAATAACTAGGTGGAGAAAGCTACTGACATGACAGCTGTCACCACTACATGGAGCCTAGCAGAGGCTCTCAGAGGAGGCTTTCCTAGATACCATTTAGCACCAAAGGCAAACCCTCAATCCCACCTTTCTACAACAGCTCCTCTCAGTTTCTCTTTGGAGACGGCAGCTTTGTGGGCTGCCTGTCTGCACTCTCTTATGTATATGTCTCGTATGTAACTTTACTCTGAATTTCTTCAGCATCTTAACAAGTTTGGCAGATCTATCTGTGCAGCCAGTGATGGGTTTTTTAGATTTTCTGTTTGGCCCAAGCCTCTCTTAGTAGAGTGAGCTCTCCCAGTCAGCAGAGGCAAAATTTGGGCTAGATTTGTTTCTTTCATGGAATCATATCTCTCTCCTCTTTCCTGAGCCCATCCAAGGTAGAGGAGGGCTGAAATAATGCTGTTTCTCAGTAACCCTTATCTTTAGGTTTTGGGGAGGATTCTGTTACCTACTGGTAAAAATCATTAAAATTCTGAGGGGACAATTGAATCCTTTGCTACCTTATCATCTTCTCCTATGTATTTTTATAATGACTAGACATTCTGCTCTTCTAGCAACTTATTCAGGATATTTTTGAGAGGAAAAATAAACTTTCTATAATTATCAAATGATGTTTCTCTCTTGCCAGCTTTAGGCATGAAGTTAAAAATTTGCCAATCTTATCTTTGGCAATATGTTTCTGTGTCACAGTATATTACTGACTGAAAGTACCATTTGTGCAAGAATCCCCYTTTTAAACCAATTGCAGATTTTTTTTCACTATAGCAGTGTTCAATGATGGGCTAGTCCAATACCATGCTTTAACAACTGTTTAAATCTGTGTTGATGCTATAAAAAGCCAATACAGATTCATGAGCTTTTTGTCTTGATGAGTTTTTATTTGAGTAGCCCAGGCAACAGACAGTATTTCAGCTCATTTCTGAAACCCTGAACAAACAAGCTACTGCTTCTGCTTTTCTTATTCAAATRGTGTTGGCCTTTAAAAATGTCCTCTGTGGAGGTGTAGGGAGCCAGTGGTGGCAACCAGAGTCCAAAGGCAATGCTTTTAGCATATGCCATCAGCTTGCAAATCACAAAGACTAGTTAAAATTTCAGTTGCTTTTCTGGATCTCGCCTCTATTTGCATAGACAATGTAAATCATTTTTTTCTAAAACTGCAGCAAGGGATTTGCACTTGCTGTTTTGTGTGTGTGTAAGGAAGTTTAGGCATATCCATCACAATTCTTTAATTTTCTTCTTATAAATATAACCCCTGGAGGGGTCAGATCTGTAGCTGGAGTAAAACTGGCAGAATGCCACCACAGAAAACAAATGGCAGTGGTGCATGCCAGTTGTGGATTACATCCCCAGTTCGAGATGCCTTGCTCCAGCTATACCAGATGCAGATTTACAGCATGGAGGGAGGAAGGGAGAAGAAAGGGAAGGAAGACTAAATGAACTTCTATTACCAGGCTACCACCTAGTTAACACTAAGTGGTATAATACATATGGTCACATGACAGAGTTGCTACCATAAAACTACGCAGACCTACTTTTCCCCCAGATTATACCAATAATGGGAGAAATGCAAAACTTGCATTGAACTTTCAGAGSTGTCAAATTAACATCCTTGCAATTGCAGACAACTGTGGGAGCTAAACGYAACTCTCGATGGGGAACTTTCAAAATGCCAGTAGACAGCACAAAGTTATCGTGACCTGAAATTATCCTCTGAGACTACCTGCTGCTCTCCTTTGCATGCAGGCAAGCGAAAAGGCTAGCYTAAACTAAACAACTAACTTGCAGATGATTAAAGTTAAGTGATACGAATCCTGTTTCTAGTTTGGTAGCTGTACCTGGATCCAAGACCCCTGAAGTTCCTACATCCTGGGAACTCATCAGCATGAACTCACGGTCATGTCCTGACAACCTACTCTCCTAGAGATGGGAAGCACAGAAAACCAGCAGGATTAGGAATGCAGGAAAAGCAAATTCTGGCTCCTACAGCTTGCTTTGTAGACTCAAAGGGAGGTAAGGACCCAAGMGGCCTGAAGATACCAGCACAAAGGTATTATGCTCAGCCAGTGCCTTTAGTGCCTCCAGGACTTCTGGTTTACTGGTGTCCTTTTTCTAGTACAATTTTCCTTCTGCTTAGAAAAGATCAAAACAATTTTTTTTTTCAAATTAGCAAGTTCTTTTTCTAATGCCTTTTATTTAGAGAACTTTGAAATGTTTCATTTTCATTCCAAGTCAGAACAAAGATATACTTCAATGACTGGAAATCCTGCTATGAAACAGAACGATCATTTTCCATTTGGCTTTCTGAATGCTAACAAAAGCCAGCAGGAGAATTCATGTAAGGCTTCAAATATCTCTTGGCGACTCAGGAATTGCTCTTAGTGTTGTAGTCTTCCCTGCTCAGACTTATGTGAAACACATTTTCTATGCATCTTATCACAAGCTTTGTGGGTGTTGCAACAATACACAGAGTCATTTCAAAGTCTAAACATCTCACCCAAGGAGTAATTGTGAATGGACATTTCCACAACCATTAGCGAGGTCTGTCATGAAGGAAGCTACCTACTCAGTGTAACAACGGAACAATGCTAAAGTACACAGATTCCATGACTGAACATTTCTCACGGGGTGAGTGCAAAATTTTCTGCCATGAAATAAGTCAAGAGGTCATTTAACCCAGCATAATATTTTCAGGAATGACCAGTCATGGGTGCTMCAGAAAGCATGTAAAGACCATGAGCCTCCTTGCCTATATCTGACAATGAGAGGGCATGGGGCACCTCAGAAGAGATGCTGAACTTACACAAAAGAGCTGGGATATTTTTCACGTGCTGCATATCACGGCAGGCACACAGTTTGGCTGTTGCATTGATATTTACGCTCCTATGTCACAGAACTCACTCATTCTCAAGACGTATCTATATGCAATAGAGGTTGTGTTCTTTTGTGGTGGGGCCATCACAAACCATAGCCTGGATTCAAGCTTTTCAGGCCCTCAGAGCATTTGAATTCCAGGCATTCTTTGTTTGACATTCTCTCTGCTCCCACCAACACAAAACAAATSTAACTAATGCAAATATGATAATCTTTCCAGCAGAGGGTTTAAAGGGTGCACATATAATTAAGCCACTTCTCTATTTGGATTTGCAGTAGCTCCATCAACTTGTTGTTTATATATATAACATTGTGTAAACATATATTTTGAAATGTATGATGTAAGATTTTTGAGTCAAGCGCTTTTCCTTGACTATCCATAAGTTGCTAGGGAACAAGATCTTTCTCTTTCATTCCTTCCTCCCTATCTTCCTTCCTTCCATTTTTCTCTCTCATTTTCTAACATAAGCAAAAGGAAAGATAGGTATCAGACCCCACAGGCACTGACATTGTTCTCAGCTACAGGTTGCAAAGAGGTGCAAAGCTCTGTGTGAACAGGGACATTTTCTGTGGCTGACAGAGGTTAGCAGACCTTGATGCTTTAGAAATGGTCCCAAGTCTACACCGCTGAGATGCCTTATCCCCCTGATGTCCAGTGTTTCTCAGCCACAAGGTATTTTTCCTGGCTGCTCTATCAACAGGCCCTTTACTGCTCCAGGTCTGCCATGGGTTCCACTATGTTCAGCAATAAAGCTGCCTCTGTCCTCTCCACCCTGTCCTCAGTAGCAGGCCCAGGTCTTGCTCTGCCCAGCACTGCCTGCACCCCTGGCTGACTGAGGCAGTCTTCTGAGCCTTCTACTCCTCAACCCAGCCCCTGAACAGGCTGGTCCTTCCCAGACCAGCTTGATGCTTCAGGTTCACACAAGGGCATTTCTATCCCATGTCACTCTGACTGCAGTCCCATTCTGGTGCTACTCTCTAGGTACAACCAGCATCACCCACGAGACCTTTATGCCCCAATCTGTCGTTCAGAAGTGGCCCTCTGCAGATACACCAGCAAATTTGCTGCTCCTTTACCCAAGTCAGCAGTATATTGCCAAACCCTCCGAATTCTCACTTCTTTCCTGCAGTGGTTTGGCCTGCAATGAGATTCCTCCATGACATCCATCTCCATCCTCCTGCCTCATGCCGCCTCCTTGCCCCCCAGGCTGGCCTCGTCACTTCTCAAGTCTCTGCATACGGCCCCTGGCTGCTGTAGAAAGCTCCCTCCCTTGTTATCCTTCTCCTCCACCATGCTTTGCATTTCTGTTAATAATTGTCACTCAGGGACTCCAATGCCCTTTTTAAGCATAATGTCAGACCCACAATGACACCTTTATCACCCCTGCTAATCCCCAATCCTTGAGTTTGGAAACTGAGGCACAAAGACAGGATAATTAATATTTTTGAACTTGGGAGCCTAAAGCATCCTGCAACTTCCAGACAAAAGAAGTGGCCTGCTCCACTCCTTGCTTCTGATGGCCATCACCAGCAAGGGTGAGGTTTCAATAGACACTGAGCAAAGGAGAAGCTGGCAACCAATGTGTTCTACCAGGTCTTATGTGGGATGTGGTCAGCTTTTCCTGCCTTTGCTGCATTGATGTCTTGTCTCAGTTCCTGCTGCAGTTCAGAACTGCCACTGGTATTTTTTAAAATTTGTGTATTATCTTCTGGCAACCAGGAGGAGATGAGAAGGAGGAGAGCGAGGGTGTTTTCCAGTCTACCTCAGCCTACCTCATGTACTCATATTCCTGATCGCTTTCTGCACTAGAAGGGGTATTTTAATTGGTGTCTATTATTTGTCCCTCCCTGTGGGGAGGACCTCTTCCCAAGTTCTGCATGAGAGCGGCTCCTCTGGGGCTCATATGGACATTTCAGATCTGGAACTAAATGCCAAAGCTTGGCCTTCCACCACAGCTCAGACTGAGACACCAAGGAATGGATCCTCACATCCAAGGGGGATATCTGGATTTGGCTCTGATCCAGATCTGGGGCCTTAATGAATCCCTTCCTGCCTTTTTTTTATGAGTTACTTTTTCTTACGCTACTTGGAGGCCTCCAATGGGCCCTGAGCAAAAAAAAAGGACTTGTGGACCTGGTGCTCTGTGTCTACAGGTCAAAAGCTACCACTAGAGCAGGCAAATATGGATCCTGCTATGTATTCAGGTTGACAGGTGGAGCTCCTTGGAGGCAAGAAGCTTGCAGTCAATGGAGGTCCAAGCTCTGGATGCAATGGGGACAGAGCTGGACAGAGTCAGCCATGTCCCAGCTCATCCCACCAGTGGAGATGCCAGACTCAACCTGCTCACGCAGTCAGAGAGCCGGCAGCCCCTGGGCTTGGCGTGCTGAAGGCTGCCATTCCGCTGGCTCCTCACCAGGTGCACACCAAGCCTCCCACCACCGAGCCCCGGCGCAAGGCCTTACCTGAGGTTGGTGTCATGGGGGCAGCCGCCAGGCCGTTCATGTTCAGAGCCGCCATCTGCTGCATCTGGGCCGCGGCAAATGCTGCCATGGGGTTCAGGTAGCCACCTTGCGCCACCGACGCCATGATCGCGGCTTGCTGCTGCATCAGCTGGAACAAAGAGAGCAGGGAAAAAATATCACGCGGTCACCAGCAGGGCAGCCCAGGGAAGCGGCGCCCCRCGAGGCAGCCACCCCTTTCCAGACGCCACCCCGTCACATCTGTGGTCCCCTGGCCTTCCTTCTTGCCATGGTAGTAGGGCTGAGGCCCTGATTTATTCTTATCTGTAGGTGACAAATACCAGGTTTCTAATGCCGCTGGGAGGCCTCCGAAAGACCTTCAGCAGAATGGACCAAACCGCTCAGATTTCAACCTAACCCAGGCAGGGCACCTATCTCCAGCACAACCAAGCAGAGGGACTCTCTGAAGAGCTAAACAAGAGAAGAGATCCCCCCCACCCTAGTAGGATTACTACTGTGTGCCGGGAAAATCCCTTTGTTTTTCTTAATTTTGGTATTTTTTCCCAAAAGGTTTTCAAAGTGCTGCCTTTCTCAGGGTACCCACAAATGGCAGAGTCAGAGAATCAGGGCCCTATTTTCAGGCATTTTGGGGCAAGGATTTTGGAGCTGAAGGGTGGCAAATGTATTTGTATAATGGAAATGTTTCTGAAATTAACACCAGACTTTCCCTTCATTATTTTACACTCTGAACCTAGCCCAAAGACAATCCAGTTAATGTGCACAGAATGGCTACAATGAGCTTGTAAAATGTTCCTGGTGTGAAGAACAACCTAGATTAAGCCGGTTCTTGTCACCCGTTCCTGGACATGCRTAAAGAGCTAGATGAAGTGCATCAGAGTTCCTGCCGGGCTGCACCTGACCAGTGGTGGAGGCTTAGGAAAAACTTGTAGAAAGCAGGAAGAGCAGAGAAAAACTTCACTCTGTTCATCCTCCAGCCCCTGGTAAAGGGTGACTTAAAGATAATGGCAGAGAAGGAAATAATGGTTTCTTACAGTGATTTTAGACATGACTCCTGGCTTTCCTCTCTCCAGAACATCATTTTGCTGCGCTCTGTGATTTCACTGTCTCTCCCATSAGGAAATCAACACCTGATGCTGTTGTTTAAGCACATGGGACATATTGCTCATCATTAAACAGACTCTAGAGTCCCAGTAAGGACTGGTTTCTTCCCTACTGTTCAGTTTAATATTGAAATATTAACTAAATTAGCCATTCATAAACATATACACTAAAAAAAAGAAACTTTGTAATTGCCACTGTCATTCAACTGCTGTCAATTTAACTGTCACCATCCAAGCACAAAAAAAAGTAAAGCGTGCTCTGATACTGACCTGCTGTAAAATCTTGGACAACTTTTGTAAACAAGCCTTGGTTTCCCCAGTGACAAAATGGGGCAGAGGATACCTGCCTCCTCACATAGGGGTGCCTTCAGATTTGCAGATGAAAAGTGCTATACCTAAGTTGAATAGTATCATTATCTGTAACCTAATGCAGATTGGTGGCAAGGTAGTGGCTTCCCCTTTGATTGTTAATTACTCTTTTTTATTATACCCTGCATAAGACACTTTAACATTTTAATTAGTGATATCCTGTTCTTTGTAATTACTGATGGAGTGATTAGGCAATCTTCTCTATTATAGCACAATGCTGATTCCCCTTTAAGGAGAACATTTGTTTCTAGGCATCGTTGGAGTTTACTCTCCAGATGAGGCCCTGAGTAGGTGGTTTTATAAAGTATGCCAAGGAGGGAGAGGGAATTTGTCCATCTTTAACACAGGACTGACTSCAGTGCTGTGTTTACTGACCCATATCTCATTTCCTGAGCTTGGTATTTCACTTTGGGACAGCTAAGGATATAACTGGCTCCGTGGCTGATTGTGTAAATGATGGCTGGGAGCCAGTATCTGTAGGATCTGTTTAGTATTGCTGATTCTGGCCCGGCTTTTGCTGACTTCTCTCTATTCCTCCAAAGTTGACCAGAGCTGCATGTACAAGCCCACCCCCAAAACACAGAATGATGTACAGCTGGTCCTGTGTGTGTTGTGGTCAGCCTGCCCCACAGGTAACAGCCTACTCCTCATATCAGAGACTTGTTTTACAGAATCTAGTAATGGACTATGATTTTGATGTTATTATCCATCAGATACCTAAATACAGACAGGATTTTGTCTGAGCTGGTCATATTGGTCCCCTATTATGGTTGATGTGATAACAGTCAGTGGAGTCTAAACCAAGATTCATTTTTCCCCCTTTTATCAAGTTGTCTTTGGGCAGATGAAGTGCAACTTTGTTTCTGCCTATTGGCTGTATTTAGAGCCCAAGGTGATCACTTCAGCTGCAGATACCAACACAGTCAGAGGAAATCATTCACACACCTTGCTTGACCCTGGGCAGATATTTTTGGWCCTTAGTTCCCAATCATTTGAAAAAAAAAGTATTAATCCTTTTCTGGTTTGTTTTTCACCTGTGCTGTAGGAGAAACAGGCCCAAGCTGGGCTCTATCYATAAGCCTGATTGAGATAATATGTTGCCACCTTAGTACAAATGATTGTACTGCTCCAAAGACAATCTCCATTTGGCACTCAAGAGCTAAGCAATCACTTGTRACATTATTTATGGCTTATGCAACTTCTTTTCCTGCCTGTTGATGTCTGTTAGCTGTTCAGAGTTAACTTCACAGTGGAAGGTGCTCCTCCTGGTTTGCTAACTAACCTGAATGTGTGGTCTCTTGCATATTCAGAGGGCTTACAAGTTTGCACTGAAATAACCATGTCTGGAGGGTATGCCTTGGCTACATGCATGCTATTTCTTGAAGTATAAGGTCATTCAGGCATTACATCACATATCTTCAGGGAGAAAGAAGAAAGTATTTTATCTCTCCTCATGAAAAAAAACAAAACTGCTCCTAACCTGCTGATTACTATGTCTAAAACCTGGTCGGTTTCAGTGAAACATTTGATCAAAAACATCCATAATTGCATAGAGACTGAATTATGAGCTTGAGGAGCAAAGAGGTTGAATTTAACTTAGGGTTAAAAAGCTAAGGTAGTAACAAGGTAGTAATTAGGCCCCTAACCTGTGATTTAGGAAACTAGGTTCACTTGATTCCGCTACAGGAGGCATMCTGCAGGAAGTGGCCCCCCCATTTCTGCTATGCTTAGCACTCTGGGGATACCTGAGCAGCTCTGGAGGCTATAAATCCCCCTGCACGGAGAAACAGTGAGTTGGGGCCCTATACTTCATGACCCAGAGGACATGCACCTTGCTTCAGCCCTTGGAGCCACCTTGTGAGGTAAATTTGGGTCTACTCTGGAGCAGGAAGAAATGTAGCATCCCAAACCTGAATATGGCTGTGTACCACAGCTAATGGGTTCTGTTTCCTTGGCTAAAGAGGGTACCCCAAGCACATCCAGAGACCACAGCCCTTGCCAACACTCCTATCACCCTTCTGCTGTCCTGTTTCTCGTTCATGTCTTGGAGACTGCAGCCTTTCCCTCCCTGGTTTGAGAGGTAAATATGCTGATGATCTGCATGGTGCCCAGAGGTAAGGGTTGAGGCGGCAAGGGAGGAAAGGCCTTCTCAGCCCAGCGACTGAAGGTCACAGCATGGCCAAGTATAGTCGCATCATGGGGGTGGGAGAACGGGAACTCAGTCACCTTGAAAGAAGCTAACGCGACAGACGTACCTCCTTTCCCTCAGCATGGCTCCAGGGAGATTCATGAAAAGAGGGTAAGCCCTGCAAGGGTCACCAATCTCCCTTTCAAAACCCCCAGGGCACTCCCAAGTATGCTCAAATAAAAGTCACCCCACTCCTTTCCAAGCTCCCCCCGAAGACAAATGTCCCATCCACTCTCCTTTCATTTTGAAAGAGGCCCACTGTATGATCCCAGTTAATAAAGCTGCAGAAAGTGAGGCAGTGACCCCACCAGAGGCAAATCAATAGCAGCAGGACCCCTGGGTATTGTGTACTTTAAAATATGCCATTTGAAATGCAGATTTTCCATGCCAGGACTGGGGCCACAGAGCACTAATCAGAAAGGCAGCAGCCTTATTATCTCAGACTGTTCCAAGGAGATGGAGAGGAGCTTTTCTGTTCCTCAGCTAAAAGAACGTATTTCCTTTTACTTCTGTTACTTCCTTGGCATGATCTTTGCCTCATCATTTAGACTTTTTTCCCACTCAATCTTATAGTTTCATTCCCTCCTTTCTCCAGCCTGGCCATTATTATTGCTCAGATATATACCACCTGCAGAGACCAAGAGATGCTACCAAGCAAGTCAGGGCCCATGGATAGCACCTCTAGTACTATGAACCTGCAGTCACCATCCCAGGGCTTAGAAACTGATGGGCAGCTGGATCACCTTCCTAGTAGGAGGTGATCCAAAGCATGAGGAAGGGGTAGTGGGTGATAACTGGTCAACAGAGAAGGGTGGAGGATTCACCTCACCCACTTTCTGCTAGCTCAAGTTGAAGTGACTCAATTTCAGCACAGATCAATGCACAGATAGGCACCTCCACGAGGTTATCTGTCCTATCGCAGCATGGGAGATTAAGATACGCAGGAGACAAAAAGCTGCAAAGGATGCAATCTTACAGCTATGCCAGAGCAAGAGGTTGATGATACTAAAGACTGCAGGTCCCTCCCCACGCGTCACCACTGCCTTTGTACCAGAACAGATGTGTGCACAATACTGCCAAGACCCAGGTCTGGAATGACACTAGCAGAGCGTTAACCACGCAGAACAAGAATGCATCACTGACTGCCAGTTCTCCTCTCCAAATGGGCTCCCTGCACGGCTGCTGTCAGTCCAATGAGGGGTTGAGGACACATGGCCAGCGGCGAGGTGGGGAGGTGGGCAGCTGCCTTGGGCTTCAGGGAGCTGCTAGCTACCAGCATCATGCAGCCGCATGCAGTGAACGGAAATAATACCCCGTTCCTAGGTGTATGGGGGAATGAAGTGAGTTAGTCAAGGCCAAGAGCTCTTGCTAGAAATAGGGCAAAGTTGCTGCCATCAGCCTTCCCCAGCGCCTCCCCCCCCCCAAGAAATCCATGTGAAACCAAAGAAGGGGAAGAAGAGAGGGAAGGATTATTTCTATTTTTTTTTTTTTAATAGGATGATCACTACCCTTGGTGGAAGCTTACTCTGAATGATCTGATGACCTTCTCATTTTTTCAGTGTTATTTTCTATCACTGTCTCTGAACAGCCTGACGTTTTGTTTGACTTTTTGTATTCACTCAGTAATAATAATAAAAGYAATAAAAGCATCCTATGCTTCCCAACTCTAATGCTCTATACAAACACTTAATCCTCATGGTATTCCTGTGACAGAAAGAGGTAAGTAACACAACAAATCAGGCAGTAAGAGGACTCATATTTGGTAAAATCATAGAATTGACATATTCATGTCTGTTTTACCTAACTGGCCTTTGAGAGTAAAAACAAACAAAAAACCCTCAAGCCTTCCAAGAAGCAGAAGATATTCTGAAAAAAATCAGAAGGGTCTTTTAGACATTTTAAAATGTCTTCTTGGAAACTTAATTTCTATTTTGAAAATATAATTTAAATTGAATTAACATAAGAAAAACCTAAATAAATGCACAGCACATGGTTTCATGTGTCTTAATATCTTTCTGCAATCTGATACACAATGATTTGGATTTCTCATTTTTGGAAAAATTTGAAAAAAAAAACCCAAAACCTAAAAGAAAACCCAATCCAAATCTTCGTGTTCACAGTTTCTGAATCAGAGAGTTGTCAATCAAAAACACACTATTTGCCTTACTACAAAGTCTTGTAGCTTCAAAATAGCTTCCTATTATGGAAGGAATCAGAAAAACTCATCTGAGTAACTGGTATTATAACAACYGGTATCAAATCTGCTGTCTCATTTTGGTCATTTAAATAATAACAAATACATATATTATGTAGTCCCTATAAAGTAATTTTTCCCTTCATTCATAGGGCTAGTTGATTTTTTTTAAATATGCTTTCAAAATAATTTCACCGTATGAACTGAATAAATATTGGAAGAAATGATTCTTCCCTTCGGCACTGTCTCAGACCATTTAAAAGAAAGATCCTTTCATCTCCACAGGAGCTGGGGCAGGGA
The DNA here is from genome assembly GCF_003343005.1 of Rhea americana. NCBI lineage: Eukaryota > Metazoa > Chordata > Aves > Rheiformes > Rheidae > Rhea > Rhea americana. The sequence continues at coordinate 597,758 of NW_028186901.1, forward strand.
GGTGGAGGGGGCAGATCAGCTTTTATAGTCAACACTGTAGAGTCACTGCAGCTTTGACACCCCAAGGTGACCACTTCTGATGACTACTGAGATCTATGCAGTGCTAGTTGTACCCAGATTACTGCAATTACTGTCTGTAGTTCAGGAACTGCAGCCATTTGCACTCTTTTGGTGCTAGGGGAGCTCGGATTTACTGAAGGGGAAGGACTTGCTCGAGGCCGGAGAGCAAATGTTACAGTTGCCCATGCCGCCCTGTCCCCATCTGTCTGTTCTTACTCACTAAATCTACGCCTGTCCCCTGCTGCAGAAATGCAATCAGTCCCATGACTGGAATTTGGCCAGGAGACCGTGGCTAACACTCCCATCCCATTTTTTATGCAAACTTGATTTATGACTTTGATCTTATTTTAAATAATTTAAAAATTAAATAATTTATACAGTATCTGTCACTTTCCAAGGCTCCTTCCTTTGTTCTTGCTTTGCTCTTCTGCATTTTTCCATCTTCCCAACCCTTTCTGGTCTGCACACATTTTCTTTTCTGCATTGTAGGGCAGCAGTGACATGAGACAGCTGCTAAGTACTTGCTACTTCCTTAAGAAAAGAGCTGAAGGAACTTTTGACACCACAGCTTTTTTGGGGGGCTAGGACTGTACTACCACCATTCATAGTCTGGTTTGAGTTTTCTTGCTCATGATTTCAGGCTTGTCACCTCATTGTTTATCAAGGTCGAACAAGCTGCTCTGCTACTGAGCATGAGCCTGTTCTTCCACACACTAGGTTCAATCCTCTGCCTCAAGCTGCCCTTAATTGAGCCTGTGGAAACAGCTACTGACACCCAGCTGATGCGGATTCACAGCAGCTTGACCACAAAACTGACTGGTGCCCTATACATATGTGAACTAAAATAAATAATTGCCTCATAAAAGGAGAAGTTAAATGAGCATGGGAAGTTATTGTTGAAAACAAATAAACAGATTGAAACAAAAGAATACAGAGACCTCGGTAACAAGCTCCATGGAGCCATGGGACTTGCCTTGCCTTGGGTTTTATACAAAAGAGGTGAGGAGGGTCTGATCTGACTTTCTATATTACTGAACCAGCACTTATGGTCAATGCTAAGTGGTTTCTTGTTTGTTTGCAGGTGCACATGAGGAGGAGAGGTAAAAATCAGGTGCAGAGGAGAACACACTTTGCTTCCTGACATTTTTCCCTCTGTAGCCATATGGTTGCTTAACCTGAGGACTAGTTGCTTAGCCCATGTGAGGCCACGGCTGCTGTGAAGGTTAAGGTTGGTTAAGCTGAGGTAGTGAGCAGCAGCGGTGAACAAACCGTGGCATGGCCATTTGCTGAACTTCAGAGGAAGCAACTTACAGGGGAACTGGGACCCAGATCAGTCCTGGGTCCTAGCAACACTGACTGCCAGTCAATCACTGATGGACTCCTAGCCTCTCCCTAGTGGTGCTGCTTTCATATGGCTAAAGGGATTTAAGTGGTGAGTTCACAGCTGCTCACTGATCTCGTAACAGCTGTACCACCTGCATTTCTGATGAACTGGCCACCTTGATGTGTGAAAACCTCTTTATAGAGGAGCAACTCCAGTCCCAGTGATGTGCACATGGGCTAAGACTGCCCCTCCGAGGAGATTCAGCATGCACCTACAACTGGAGGAGGTTGCAGCCTCCTCCATGGGGACAGGCCCCTAGAAACTCCTGATTAACTAGCTCTTGTGTGACTGCTGGGGATTCTTCTATGGAGACATCAGTCAAGCTTGGACTACAATGGGAGAGTTGAGAGGATAGCTGATAAACACAAATCAGAGAGCCCAGAATCTCATGCTAGTCCTGGCCTCGCTACTAAGCACTGAGGCAGTTCTAAAATTTGTGTTGCCATCAGGCCTGTATGTGAAACACCAAGGAGAGACAGCACAAGAGACAACCATGTCCCCAAGGGAGACTGGAAAACAAATAAACCTGATCATCATCTTCTTTTGTAGGTGCGGAAATGATGCCGAGGGTCAGATGATTCACCCAAGGTGACGCAAGTTGCTGATGGCAGTGGCTGCAGCTGTCACCACTGTCCTGCTCTTGCATTTTCACTGTTTCGCCTTCCCTCCTCTTGACTTGCCTTAGCTCTTAAACTTCAACTGCAAGTTCGGGCTGAATAAAACTGCCCCTCCCATTCCTTCTCCCTCTATCGATCTCTCCATCTTCTGCTGGCATTTACGAAGTGCCAATCACCCTGGTATCTAAGAGCCGGCAGTCTGAGGTGGATTAATCGGACCAAAGAAACGTCACACAGGCTCGGTGCTCCCCTCCTTTCCTTTTGTGTGAGACTCTCCGATGAAGCAGATAGGGAGAGACACAGATAGCAAGGCTGATTGAGAGACAGGATCTGAGCCTGCTCTGGGTGTACAGGCGCCACACGGAAATGTGATCCCATCATTTAGACAGCTCTGAAGTCCCCAGGGTAATTGGTGTCACCAGCTTGTCATATCCAATGGGTCAAGATCTAAAACTTATTCTTTCCCCTTTATTAGCATATTTACCAGAAAAAAAAGAGGATGGGTCCAATCCTGCTTTCACAGAAATAAATAGGAAAAATATTCACTGGATTCAAGTGGAGCAGAAGCAGACACAAGAACTGTTTTCACTTTCTGCAGAGATAAATACTCACTCAAGCATCTACCCTCAACATGCCCAGTATTATTTGGGGAGAAATTGACGGAGGGAACTTTCGTAGTTACAAGTAAAAGGACAGAGTTCATCCTCTTTTATACCAGTATAAATCTAGGCTGACTCCTTTATCCTGGCAATTAAAAGAATTAATCTAGATTAAAAATAATGTAGCTGAGAGGAGTTTTGGTCTAAAGCATTAGGACAGCTGACATCTTTATCACTCCTGCACCTGTCTAGTAGATGCCTGTAGCATAATGCTACAGCTGCATCTTCTGCCTGACAACCTCTGCAGATGTTCATCACCAGATGCCCACGGGTCGTCCTCCTGTTTAGTCCCCTGGTATATGGGGGCATAGATGTTATAGCCCCCTGCCACTGGCCTGGACTCAGTTATGTCTCTTTTCTCCTTACTGATACTGTAGGCTTCCCTGGTCAGGAGGGCAGTAAAACACCCTCTGGGGTGGAGACAGCTGGGGAGGAGACAGTTCTGTCATGCGAGGAAGGGAGCAGGGGAACAAGGAACAGGCAGGCTTCTCCCTCATTGACTGGGAATAAAAATGATCTGGGCAAAATGGAAGGAAAAATGGAATTTGTCTGATGAAGAGGGGGGAAAAAAGGGCCCAGAACAGCACCAAGGAGTGCAGCTTGGAGGAGAGAAACAGGGCATCCTTGCGATTCCATAAGGCCCATGCAAGGAGCTGGCTGGATTGTACCAGCAGTTTATTCATGCAAGCAACTTTTGGTGAAGGACAGGAATTTCTTGGCCCTAACTTAGAAAAAGAACTTGTGGGTGGGATGAAGAACGCCAACACATGAGAAGGAAACAGAGAAGAAGGCAGGGCCTTGGAGATAAAGTGGTAGAAGGGTGTAAGTCTGCTGGAGTATGATTCCTGACCTAAATGTGCTTGTCTCAGTAACTGCCATTTTATTCTGTGACCACTCCCAAGGTACCCACAATTATGCCCAGGAAGATATGGGCCTGGCAAAATAGAGCATGGAGCTATCGCCCCCAACCAGCTCAATCTGTGTGTCCTGGTCACAACAGAAGGCTGGAAAGCTTCTGCACAAGGGTCAGAAGGTGCTGATACAGAGCAGAGAACTAGAGTGAACAGAATTCAGGGACTATATTTTCCAAATCCTCAAAGGCTAGTGGTGTCTAGATTTGACAGCAAAGGGAATGTCCTGCATGGACACACACACAGTCATGGCTTGGCTACTTCTAGAAGCAGCTAGTCTGGGACTTCTCTGGGAGATGTCTCAGTCTACACCAGAGATCATGGCTCAGTTTGCTCCCACTGTGGAACTAACCTAAAGAAGGAATCACTGGCTCTTCCTCTGCTTTGGTCAGTTGTTCCTCTGCTCAGGTGCTTTTGTGTTTGTCTAGGTACTAATCCTGTCCCCACGAACACACAGAGAGCTTGTGTTTATACTTACTGCCTGTGCATAGGCGCCATACGCTCCAAACTGGATGGCCATGGGGTTGAACATGCCCATCTGTCCCGCCATTTGCTGCATGCGTCTCATTGTACGTTCCTTGTCTGTATCTGCAAATTTCACCACCAGGCTTGAAGAGGCTCCCTGTAGAAAAGGAAACAAAAGGCAAGACACAAGGGATTAGCCAGGTACATATTGACTCATGCGATCCACACACCTGACACAGATTTGCTAGTGTAGGATCCAGCTGATACTGCTTTTCCTAGACAACTTCTCAGGCTTTGACTGGATATTTGCAAGAGGCCAAGAGCATCAGAAAGGAAGGAAAGGATGCCTCAGGGTAAATGAAGAGGGCCAGTAGCTTAGTTTTTAGTTTTCTCCAAATTCAAACTTCCAGACTGTCATTAACGTGCTCTTTACAAAAGTCACCTCATTCTTTCAATCTATAGAAAACCTTCTGGCTCATTAGCTGGCATCAGAGGACAAAGATCTGGACTCAGTGCACCAATATATAGAAGCTTTTGCAGGATGTATGTGGAGGGGTTTATGAACTGACTTATTTTCATAGAATCTGGTAGCTCTGTGCATGCTAGATACTCTGAATTGGGTCACCCTTTCACACAGCAGCGGAAAGTTATCCTCTTGTGTCTGGCTATCCTCACATCCAGTGCAATAGTACTGATGAGCCTTGGAAGCAGGATTCAGTATGCTGTGCAGGGCATATGTTTCATTTCCAATTAGCATCTTCATAGTACAGTTAAATTAAGGGAGCAAAAGCAGAATCTTTTGGACTTGAGTTTTCTCTCCACAATTAATAGAAAATAGAGAAGCTACTGCAAAGGAGCATACATTTAATGCTATAATTTTTCAGGCAAGTTTTACAATGTTGGGGTTCTGCCTCTAGTCACTGGTGCAGCACACTGGCGATCTACACACTGGTGCAATCTACAAATGATCATCAGAGTTGGCTGCAGAAATTTGTGAAAAATGAAGAGCTTGGGGAATGAAAGAAATCCCTCTCTTCCCCAAAATGAGATGAAAGGTCAGAAACTGCAAGTCTTAACTTTCTGATAGGAGGTAAAGATGGAAAGAAATAGATCTGCTTAAGTAGGCATTGATATTTTTGGCTGGCTCCAAGGATTTCCTAACTTCATGGGTTGCTTGATTCCCTGCAGCATGGTCTCTCCAGGGGATGAGAGGTGCATGGGGAGAGGAGATGAGGCAGCAGCCCCGCCAGCAGGAAGACAGTTGCCTGGGGAGCTGGGCTGATGCTGAGTCTGGGGAGATGGGCAGGTGAGCTGTCAGGAGACTGACAAAGAATAGCTGAAATCATCACGTTCCCACGGTACGCTTCCCTTTTGACATGCGGGTATTCACTGATGGAAAAACAGTCAGCTGGGAAATTGCCAGCTCAGCCTCTAGCGGTGGCAATAGAGGAACGCCAAATTTGTGCCAGAGGAGCTGGGCTGTTGTGGGGCCCACGTTTTTCCAGCAGAAGTGAGATTGTCTGGGATTGCGCAAGGGGAGTGTAATTAACTTGCTTACATACACACCTATGTACCCGTAACGGGAAAAAAATAGTCTCAGTGAAAGCAGAGTTGCTCTGCTACAAGTTCAGAATAATGTAGCAAACCATAACAATACACGTACACATATATAAGTCCGAGCTATGCATATTCAGTAGCTTCTTCAGATTCTCAGTTATGAATAAAGAGTTGAGGAATTAACTTGCTAAAAAAAAAAACAACCTAAGACCACACAATGAGCAATGTTCTCCTGGATTAGCAGCATGTTCTGGGAGGTAGTGATTTTCATTGGCAAGGAATCTTTCTTTTTGACCTGTTACTCTCTCTCTAATAAATCTATAACCCACTTGAACAATGTAGTGAAGAACAAGGGTTTAAAACAAATGACTTAGAAAAACAAAGGGAGGGAGAGATGAATGCCTCATTCAAGGGTGGAGAGCAGTCTCCAGAAGTTATTACGAGAGTAGAACAGAAAGCAGGGGGGATAAAAGGGGGGAGAAAAAAATCCAGCCAAAATTCCCCTGCAATTCTGCTCAAGGCTAGGTAACTTTTCTCCTTTTTTTTTTTAATCACATGATGTAGTTATTGATCCTTCCCCAAATCACACTCTTAATTGCAGCTCATCGACAAATGAATATTTTAATGCATACATTTCCTGCTAATTATCACCTGGACCAGTCCTTAATTAGATTTCAACACTCATTTAATTAACCCTGATCCAAGAGACTGTTTGGTAACCTGGATCTAATGATTTAAACCTATTTGTAGCTATATTGGAGGGAGGCACTTCTCCACAGCAGATTAGGTGGTTCAAAGCTGCTGTCGTAGTCTGCAGAGCGGATGCTGCAGTGTAGAGGGCAGAATGCAGCCTGGAGGATTGTGAAGCTCAATAAGGTGAATGAGTGTTCATCTCTCCAAGTAGGTTTTGAAGATGTGACCAGAACTGGTTAGCAGAACAGGGAAGTGTAAATAAGTTGATAACTTTTTCCTACCCCTTTTCTTTCTCTCTCTTTTTGCTCTGGAAGTCTTCGGGTCAGAGATCTGCCTCAGGAACTGGCTGATGCCTGGCTCGTGTTTTTGAAAATCAGGCTATTATTGTAAATGGCATCATGAAAACATGGGTAGCCTCCATATGAAGTTCTTGCCCTTGGAGTGTTCTTCCCTCCTGATGTGAGTTGTAGTGACTGCACAGCAGCTGTTTGACCCAATGGAATCTGAGACTGCCTCTTATGAGATGTTTTTCTGGGTTGCCTGTCACAGCAGGACTTTGGGGCTCTTTGAACATCACTTTACATACGCAGGGCAGAAAGGCCACTGGCAAATAGACACAAGTTATAGCATGCACAACAAAGAAAGAGGAGAAAATGGAGAGTTTTTTTTTTTTTTTTTTTTTTTAAGAGTGTTCTGTGAAGAGATTTATGTGTAAGCAGTTAATAAATACGTAGCCAATGGAGGCTGGAGGTGCTGCATTGTTCCTGAATATGAAGATTGACCTTGGGATGGATATTCTCTGGTTGGAAATGGTTCCTTGCATCTAGTCTTTTCACATGACCTGAAGGAAAACAGGCAGCAAAATCTACCAGATAACTCCACTCAGAAGTCTTTGCAGAGGAGCCAAACAATGCTGCCTACCTACACTAACCACAAAATTACTGGTTGCTCCAGTGACTTCCACTAATCCACTGGATAACTTTAGAAAGACCATGCAATGGGGCAGATTTTCAATAGGATAAAAACCCCTGAGCCCTTCATCTAGACTATTTATTGCTTTCCCCAAGCAGTTAAATCATGGTGTAAATCAGCCTTTGTCTGCTGACAGAGGCAATAGGCCTGATCCACGCAGTAATTTAATAGTAATACACAAGCTCTCCCTTGTTCTCTCTGGTTGTTGGACTGGACCTCATAATTACAAACTCCCAAGAGAGTTACAATGGTTAGGTCACTAATGATTGAAATGCACTTTGATATCTGTGTGTAAATTCTCCATTTTACCAATGGACAGATCTGTTTATTTCTCTGCCTCGTAGATCCACAGTCAAAAGAGACTGTTATGAAACTGAGCATTTCTACTAACGCTTCTGCAATACGCTACTTGGAATTGCTATTTATCTCCTTTCTGATCATATCAACTTCCTTTTTCAAGTGTTTTGATATGTCCTGATGGAAAGAATAATATAAGGGCTAAATATTCTTTCTCAGGCCAACAGGTCTACTTAATATGACTATCTTGCTTCCCATCCCCCACCCACGTGTGGTAATGAATTGCTCCCTTTAGTCAGCAGAGTTAGATGTTCACTGGGCTGGTGCRGTGAGGAAAAAAATGGAGGAAAAATCACCCTGCGCCACACTCACTTTGTAATCCCTAATCAGAGTCCTCTGTGGGAAAAACTAATTTCCCAACCTGTCTTGACATGTGAAATAAAGTCATTCTTGAAAACGGAGCTTGACAGGTTGCTTGTGAAATTTCATATTCAACTAAAAATAAAATATCCATCCATTGATATTTCATTTAAAGGCAAAGGAAAACAAATCTTTTGCCTGGTTGTCGGGACTGTTTTCCATTAGTTATCGCCTTCTAAATGGAGCATATACACAAATTAGAGCATAAGCTTTAGAGAAGACCAAATAATACTGCCCAGCATCAGGGAAACCTGCTACTCCCTAGAACAATATTCATAGGAAAAATCTTGTGAAATTATTTTCTTGTAGAAAATTCATATCTGAATTTTCTTATTCTGTCAGTCCCATAAGTCACTTCCGACTCAGTAGGTTACCTAGTTCTACAAATGCTTAGACATCWTTTTCCTGAAGAGCTGGTGAGTTTGGGCCTAATTCACCATAGTTCTTAAGCTTGTGTTTAAGAAATATGTAAGCTTAATGGATGTCCCACTGGGGGTAAGCATATATTTAAATACTTTCTTGCAAGAGTAGGGGAATGTCTCTCATACAGGTGAACTTCAATCAGTTGTTTAGCTGAAATGGAGCCACTTAAAAGTTCTGAGCCAAAACTACTTTTAAAATGCTTGTTAAATTTACAAATGTTTACATCAAAAACTTTGGTCACTGGAGCAATGTCAAAGATAGCCCAGCTTTGAATGAAGGGTTGGGCCAAATGATCTTCTCAGATCCCTTACAACCTAAATCATTCTATTATTTAAAGAGTACAGGAAATCTGAATGTGTAAATTCCATCAAGGACCTTTCAAAATGTCAGCCTTGCATACCAACTGAGATGCCTAAATGAACAGGTCCTACCGGATACTTCCCATTTGGGAAACAGACTATCTGCGTAAGTGTCACCATGTGAAGAGGGTTGCTCTTGTTTGAAATTGTAGCCTGRGCATCCTCTTTGCAACTGCAAAGCAGAGCCTAGTGGATGCTGATCTTCAGAAGCCATGTTGGGCAGTAATTCTACACAAGGATCCTTGACATTAGGTATGAAAGCCAAAGGAGGATTTCTTTTTTTCCAACCCCATCAGATCAGGGCATTTTATATGATGCCTCACAAGTTTGAAAATGAAACTGGATTTTGTTGGAAAAGCCTGTGTATCTTTACTGAGAAGAGGGCTGCTGAATTACCTTGTGGGGGCATGACCCCAACTTGGGATTTTAGGCAAGTGAAAAAGAAGCTACTATTCAATTAAAACTGTAGCGCAGAGGGAATTTTAGCTAGGTAGAAATGTAATTACCCATGCTGGAAGATGGCCAGAAGACCAGGACTAACATCCCTCTCCTCTTGTGAAATATGTTATGTTTTTCTGCACTCAGGGCTTCAATTTCATGTCTCATCTGAAAGATGAGTAGGATGGCAGTCACTAGGAGTGATTTCAACTGCACAGTCCTGAGAGCTGGCTTAGACACACTCGAGACGAGAGTGACAGAGACAGAGTTGGGAAAGGAGGCATTCATCCAGGGCTGGAGTGACAGAGCCTTTGATAACGCCTCTCCCTTGGTAGAGGGGATTCTTCATGCAATGTCTAAGAAAAGAGAGTTGCTGCAGGTACTTCCCATCACAGATCTCCAGAGCTGTAATTTATTTGGAGTGGAAGCTTGATTTAGTTTTCACTTGCCCATACACTACTTAGCAGGTGTCTCTCTGAGCTAAAATTATTGCTTTCCACAGGGCAACAGAATCATTGACTTCAGATGACATTGTACCCAATTCTAATTAAAAAGAACTCGATATATAGCCCAGGTATTTGTATCTCCCTCAATTCAAAGCCAGATATCCAAACAACCTAAGCTTCAAAGCCGAGTTGCTCTAGCAGGTCTGCATCTTTTAGCTCAGTCTGTGCGTGATAAAAGTCCTCACAGAATCATTTGCTTTCCTTAATGCATTATAAAGTGGTAAGTGTTTTTATTTCAGTAGGTTTAAAGTTCTTTTCCACTGTTTAAAAATATGAGAGCAATAAGTAATACTTTTTTTCCAAGAAAAACTTTAAATCTAGAATTTAAAAGAAAATTTTGTAGGTTTCTCTCTCCCACTAAGAGTAACAGATTTTGTGGAAAACATATATTTATTTCTGATTTTAGTAAAAACACATTTTCCTTGAAAAATGCTCTTGCAGTGACAAATGTCGAATGCTTGTAATTTTAAAAAAAGAATTATTATTACTGTTGAGAAAGTGCTTGGTAGCTGTAGAACAGAGCTCGGTGATTGGTAGTATCTAAGTGATCACAGCTCAAAAAGGATAGTACCTCTCCTCTGATCTAAAAAGGCAAGGCTGAAAATAAGACAAGTGAAACAACCCCAGGGCCATAAAGCGAATTGTCTATTGTCACAGCAGGGCAGCATCACAACCAGGTGTGGAGCCCGTAATGCTTCAGAACTCTGCTCACATGAAGCCTGYTGTTCCCTGGCAGCTGAGGACGAGGACATAAACAGTCTAAGATGACATGGAAAGAAATTGAAGTTGAGGAAGAGCTGGCAAACTGAGGAAATACATATAAAGTGTGCATGTGGCATAGTCAGAAGAACATTGCAACATCAATGAGTTGCAAACACATTGGACGCTACTTGGCATCCTAGATCACTGTTAYGCCATATCACTTTGCATTATCACAGTTTAAAGCATGTTTCTTGACTGGGAAAGTAAGTACTTGTAATTTTGCAGCATATTTAAAGTGAAGATGAATCATTAATTCTGAATCATTAATTCAAACTGAATCATTAATTAACAATGCAAGTCTTCTTACAGGAAGGTATTGGCCCTGTTTTAGGATGGTGACAAAGAAGCATGGAGTGCTGGTGGTCACCTGAAGCTACGAGATGATTAAAGTCAGTGTAGCTCTGTTGGTTTCAATGGAACAAGAAGTTGATTTATGCTGAAGAATCCAGCCTCATTGGCTTTCACTTCACTGAGACTGAAATGCATCCTTGCTGGGTGAGATTTGGCAGGCACTATTCCCTGTGAGTACCATACAGACCTTTAGGATGGGAAATGAAGCAGCTTGCCCTACCTGATTGTACTTGCCAGGAGTAATTAGAGGCAAAGCCACTGATGTCTGATGGAATGCTTCACAACTGTGAATTTGTGCGTACTTTTGATTTATGATCTCATTTGAAAGTTATTGTTTCAATCCAAACACATCTTTGCCCTGTAAAAAATTAATTTTGATCTTTGAATAACCCATTTGGTTAATACCTACTGAATCATTTAATATTGATTGAGTTTTGGAAAAGGGTAGTAGTCTACCCATTACCAAGATATTTCTGCCTTGCTTACAAGAATCTGCTGTCATTCTAGATTGAACATCTGAGCAGGGCTGGGAAGGAGTGGACTAAAACAAGTAGAAAACTCACTTAAACTAGTAGAAGCATCTAGAGTGATTTAATATTGTTCCAGAGACCACTTAAATCAAATAAATGGTCCCACTGATTTAAATGAGGTTTGGAGCAAAAGAGAGAAGAATAAGAAGAAGGAAGGAAGAAAAAAAACCCTAAAGCAAGCAGAATGATAAAGCGCTAATACTGACATCTTAATTTCCCCACTGTCCCCGCAATGGGAAGAGCACTGAGGGATTTGATGTTCCCCAGTGGAATTCCCTCCAGAAGGCTGGAAATACCCCTTTGGGGCAGGGAACATTTTATATCTCCTGGACTGCAGGTTTTTTAGATCTGATCTCCAAGAAAGGTCAGAGCTTGCGAATTATTTTAGCCTCACCAGGTCCTAATTTCATCCAATCGAGACAGGTGTTGAGCGCAGCGAGCCTCGCAGCGGCTGCTGTCGGTGCTGGGACTTTGACAGCGCTCAGCCGCGGCACTGCCTCTCTCCCGCCTTCGCTCCTGCTTCCCCCCCGGCTGCCTCCATGGATGTTGATTTAGTTCCCAACTCCCTTTGGACCCGTAAAGAGRCATTATGGTGCCAATTAGCTCCTTTTGTCTACATCGAGGCTGTGYGGCTCACAAGCAGTTATCACTCTTATCCCATTTGGAGGTAATGAATTCGGTGGCACAAAATGGTTTGGAGAGAAGAAAGAGCGAGAAAGCGCAGGGAAGACAGCAAGCGAAGCCTGTCACGTCTCACAGGCCTCTTAGCTGTCCTGCCAGATGCCTGCATGGCTACGGAGATGTGACTAGAGAAGAAAAGCAGCTCTGATGAGTACTCCGGCCCCAAAAGGCCATCTCCAGCGCCGGTATGATTCATACTCCCTGTCAGGCAGCTGGGCTGCCTGGCTTTCTATTCTGGGACCTAGAAACATGTGATTTATTAGTTCATTTATGGAACAAGGGGGAAGGGAGGGAACATGGTCTTATGATTTTATTTTATATTGAAGGAATTAAGGGAAATTATGGTAATACTAGGATGCTGCTGGCCCAAAGGACACAAAATCAGTTGTCATGGTGGCAGTGGTGGGGTGGGAAAGTCCACGAACCTCAGCCCATCTCTGGCCAAAAGTCACTGCCTTGAGGAAAAGTGAGCCTGAGCTATCAAGAGCCATTGGATTTTGATGGAACAAGTGCCTGCAAATTAACATCCAGGTATTATAAGCAGGTATTATATGTGCTTCTTTCATCCCAAAGGACAATGGGTCACTTTATAAATGGTGTTTAGGTGGCATATTCAGAAAAAAAATCATTCATTACAGAAGGGAGAGCTGAATATACTGCTGGTGAGTTATGAACAGTTTCTTAAAGCATTATTATTTTTTAATTGAAAGAATGGGTGTGTTGCATCTGGCCTTGAGTTTAGCAAGGCAGTCTGTTAAGCATATTGCATGGAGTATTTTCTTTACAGAGCTGTACATCAACAGTAAAAAGAAAAAATGTGTCTCACCCAGCATTTCCATTTTCTTTCATCAGCTCCTCCAAATCAACAGTGTAAAATCAGGCCTCAACCTTCTGTGAATCTGGGGAGATGGACTCATGTTGACAATATYCCACTCTGCCTCAGACTTTGTGACCTTTGGCAAGTAACTTTAAGGTAGATTCAGCTGCGAGGCACAGAGGGCACTAAAATGCTGGATTCTCAATGACTTTCGTTGGGAATTACCTTTGAAAATCCCATCTTTATCTTCTTGTATTCATGTAAAACATAGCTAATGACTTTTCCATTTTCTATTTAACCTGACAGCCTGAGGGGGTCAGTGATTCTCTGTCTGTGTGCTGGCTAGCACAAGGGGGTTTTATTAACTGAGGACTTGATGCCCTGCTGGAATCTAAATGAGAGTAAATTTTGCTGGTTAATTGATACTCTGAATCACGATCTGTTTAATTGTTATCTATTTGTTTATGGGATTGTCTAAGGTTCTGTTTATGTTACCTGGATATTTTGAAGATACTACAGGGAAGTGAGGTAGTAGACTGATGGCTTCAAGTTTGGCCTTCTTAATGCCATACTTTCCAGATTTAACTAAATATTAAGATTTAGATACTCAAGTTTTCCCCGGTTATTACTTCTGCACTGGGACCAGGAACAAGAATTGCTGCGACTTTGGCTACTATCTGGCTGAATATGCTTATTAATTGTGAATGAGACCAGTTCACTCCCAAACACTGTATTCTCTTGTTGCTTCCTTTACTTATCTCCTGTGCCCTTTCTCTTAGAGGGGAGTTCAGCTGACCTAATTGCAGTATGGAGTGTATTCTAGACAGTTTTGGTGTCTATTTTAAACCATAAGCTACTCAAGGGGMCTAAAGGGCATAGTCTCTCCTCATCAAGTGCAATAGAAGTGTAGATGACAACTTAGAGAGGACCCTAAAGTTTAATACTTTGAGTTAAACTTTGATGTAATTCTGCCAGGTAAGCCCTGGCCTTAGTAAGCTACCGAGTGTGGGAACTTTCCTTTAACAGCTTCATGTGGTCTTAGCACAAACCAATTCTATCTTAGGCTAATGACAACAACTTTTCCAACAATAATAGTTGGTAGAAATCACAAAGGAGTTGTTACTGAGAGGAAATCAACTAGAATACTAACAGGGTGAAGCTTCTTCCTGTTTAGGTGACAAACGAGCTGTGGCTCCACACACCAAGCTCCCAAATTTACTCATGTGACTAATTTGGTTGACCTCCTGAAGATGTGCCCTGTTGATAGAGGAATATGCTACAAATTTTGAACTACAGTCAAACTCTCCCAACTTTGTTGAAATGGCAGACCCTCCTCCCAAGCAGTAAAGGCTACCATGGGCCCAAAGACAGAAGAGTGGTGTGTAGCTGGATGCATGTGTATGTTTGTGTGTAAAAAGGAGGAGAGATGAGGAAAGTTTCTCCTATGAAAGAAGTGATCCAATTTGAAGCAAGTCCCCCATGGGAAGAGCTGTGACAGAGGCTGCTCTGTTCCTGTTAATTTTCACAGTGCAGCTGTCAGCGGGTCTGTAAATAGTACTCTGCGAAGCCAACACTTCCTATCCACACATCAACCATTCAATTAACAGAAGAACAGAAGAAGGAAATAAAGTGCACCACAGCCTTCTATCACGGCTTTGATGTTTCCCAGCAATTTATGAAAGTGTACACAAATCTAATTACAAGCCCCACTGCTTCCCATTTACATGGAGCTCCTCAAGTTCAGAGCTGTTTATATCAAAATAATTGTTAAAAATACCTCAACTGATCTATGGCATTGTGGCCCCCCACTCACMGAAGCCACCACGCCACTCCTCCCAGAGAGTTTCTGTCGGCTCAGCACTTTGGTGCCAGCATGCATGCATAATAAAAACTGCTTCCCCACCGCTCTGCAAGCGAGGTGCCTGGGCTACAACTTCATCATGCCACAAAGGCCTATTTTCTGTCTTTCTTCCACCTGCTCAGAGCTCCTTCTGCCGACTCTCACTGCTTTCCCTTCCATTCCTAATTCGCCTAAATATTCCTCTGCTGTGTTGACAAGGGGTGAGAACAGCTGCTCAACCACTTTCCATAATGGGTCTGTGTCTGAAGTCAACTTCACGGTGCTTTGCAAAGTCTTAACTGCACTGCACAGCAATAATAGCAGTCATAAATGTAAGCCAGGGTTGGTTTGCTTGATGGGGTGCCTGAGCATCCAGAGCCAGGAAGATACAAGTTGGTGTCCCATTTGCCATGAGTTTGAAAGGGGGCTGCTGCACATAATGATAATGACAGTTGCTTCTCAGGGGTGATTTCTAATAGTCTTACATTAAGTCGTTTTCATTTGGTGAACTAAATAGGTAAGAGATTCCTCCAGTGTAATGAACAACAAAAATCTCTTACAGTATGAAACAACAGCTCGCACATCGAATACAGGCAAGAAAAGAATCTCTTTGTCTAAAAATCAATCAYATTTAGTTGGGAATTTCAGTGCTATGACTGGATTTCAAGAAACATGGTGGATAGAGGGTGAGACTTAACATTTTTTGTGGTGTTGTCATATTTTGTTCAATAACAACAATTAGATAAGTGCACTTGTTAAAGAGAACCAACTGGTCTAAGAAAAAAAAAWTGTGATAGCTTCCTGATACATACTATATCCTGAGCAGTGACATAAAGTTGTTGTTGTCATTTAGGTTGATAAGAGCTGCACAGAAAATGTGATATTTCCTGTTGAATTTGCTTAAATGGAAGCCCCCAAGATAACAAAGTTTTGGGCTGTAGTATCTTTTTCTTTTTTTTGAAGTTCATCTAAGTTTTATTTTTCTCTGAACAGTAGACATCTGTTCAGTACTTGTATCCAAATCTCACATTTTCCTTTCTTTTCACAAAACCAGAGATTCCATCAGAAAAGTAATTTTAAAAGAAAATTTTCAGCTACGAATAAACAGTCTTGGGATGTTATTGCACTGATGCAGAAGAAATGCTGTAGTTTGACCAAAATGATGTAGAGATTTCTAGAACAAAACARAAGATTACTTAGCCTATGTAATGGGTTAGATTACAGGATTCTAGAGGTCTTAAAGGCCTTGATGTTCATTAAAAAAAGAGAGAAATGGAATGAACATAGTGCTGACTGTTGGTGCAGGGTACATTCGAAGTACACCTACTAGATGAGGTATATTAGAGGTTTCATATGCCAGCATGCCTAACTTCAAATCCTGAGTCATTTTATTTGGGCAGCAGATACCCAGAATAGGGTGYGAAGTCAGGTCAGCTCCAAGCTGTTTGCCTCTGCTCCTTCAGTGGTCAGTGAGGGAGGTGGATGCCCCTGAGGATGACCAGGCAAACTTAAAGTAAACATCCAACGTACACGAGGTGAATAACCACCTGAAGAGAGGCCAAACGAATAGCCTAAATATCCGACTTCCAGGAGGCTCATGTTAGTTGGAACTTACTCTAGATCTTTAGCTTGAGCAAGAGTGTTGTGTCAATTACATGTACAGCAGAGGGACCTCAAGGAAGCAAAGGCAATTGTAGATTCTCAGGCAGGAAGCAAATGCTTTTTGCCTTTGTTTTGTTTTTAAGCAGTGAGGGTCCTCTGTCTTTCTGAGCTATACTTCCAGTAACTAAACACTATTTTGAATCTCACAGACCATAGGAATGCAATACCTAGAATTAGCTAAAAAAGAACACTTGTATTTGGGTCTTGCATTGAAAGGTTTCAAAATCTGTTTTTCTAAAACAAAATACCTCCAGAGGTATCTATGTCTCTCTCTTGATTATAATCAAGAAACATGTATTTAGATGACAAGTGCAGACATAGTTCCTAAACTTTGAGAYATCTCAAGTTAAGTGAGGCAAGTTTCACCTCAGGTATTCAGTCTATTGCTGTTATTGAAATTTCCATTATAATTAATGAAAGAGACAGGCATGTCTTAAAGGTGATTCATACCATCCTAACATAGATATAAAAGAGGAAGAATGTATAGCTCTTTAGAAGTGTATCTCTTTCTGCTTCGTTTATGGAAGAACATTTGCAACAGATTATAAATCTTTAGACCATTAAATCAAATGACTCAAACACCGTTTCTCACCTTATTTCCCTATATGCAAAATAGGTGCGATAGCACCATTTTACCTCTCCCAGGAATATATTCATGAGAAGAAATTTTGAGGTGGCCTGGTGAGTAAGTTAGTCAAAAAGAGATGCAACGGTAGCATATTTTTGACCCTGAGTTCTGTCTGGGTAGGATTAAGGCTGCTGTGATTTAGGTATGAAGTAATGAGAGCGCAGAGGAGACTTTATTCTGTGTGGGTGGATGGACAAGGCCATATCTTAGATGTGTTGCGCAGAAAGACTTTTCAAATTCGGCTGTCACCCGGATGTGAAGACATGGAGAGAAAGAGAAAAATGAGCTGAAGATGATGCCTAGGTAGGAACATGACTGACAGGTAGGATGATAACATTGTCCACAGTGATTGAGAATGGAGGCAGAGGAGAGGAGAGACAGTGTTTGGGAGGAAAAGTCTAAGAACTCTGTTTTATTCATATTGAGCTTGATCTGACAGCTAGACWTCCACTAGAAGATGTTGGGAAAACAGGCCAAGATTTTAGTTTCGACAGGAGTCAGTCCTGGAGAAATTAGATCTGCAAATTGTCACTACAGAAATAGTAGCTGAATATGTGTTCATGGATAAGACTGGTAGGGACAAGGCTTGTAGAGAGAAGGGAAGAGAACCAAGTAAAAGAGACCCATTTATGCCTCCATATGTGTGGAGAAGAGACAGGAGAGGACAAAGTCATCAAAGCTGAGGTGATCATTATTAATATATTATAAATACAAGCAAGAGTAGATGAGTACACAAAAATGTTGACACCCCCTCCTATGAAGGCAGACATGAAGTTGATAGGTAATATGGTTTAAAGGGACGAAAGAAGGTATTCTTGGTAGCTCAATGCAGAAAGAACTTCTAGCCTGCTGAGAAGTCAGAGATTTGGGGAAAGTTATTACTCAAAATAATTGCTTTGTGTGAAAATTTAGCACTTTCAGACTTGCTTGGTYTGCAGTGGAGGTGGGGCCCCAGAATAAATGAGCGCCTCATATGGAGAAGTGGGTTTGTGATGSATGACAGGCACCTGTCCAAGGAAAGGTTAAAAAAATAAATAAATAAGAAACTTTCATAAAAAAAAGTTGCCTTTTGAAACTATTAGGCAACATATGTTGTGTGAACAGGAAGTCACAGTAGAGCAATAATCCTGACAGCTGTGGAGAAACAGGAGTCTGCTGCAGGAACGAACGGCTCGAGACCTGACAAGAATGATGATGGATGCCCCATTGGTAGTACATGAGGACAAGGCAAGAGACATTTAAATTGGCTGAACCACAGGAACAATTTTGAGCTGGCATCGCAGCCGGACAAATCAGGCCAGTCCTAATGGTTAGAGAAATGGGAGGGTGTCTGAAAGAAGATGGCAGCAGTGCACCCCTCCTTTCCAAGGACGAGGGCTACATCGCTGTCTCACCACGAGGTGGCTGCATTTCTCTGTGAACATCCAAACCCTGAAAGAAGCTGAGCACCCTGCAGCTCCATAAAAGAAAATGGGGAAAGAGATCATTTGTAGGATTTGGCCCATCTCTTTCAAAGTGTCTAAAGCATTTTGAGGCCCTGTGGGAGGAAAGCAATGTGCACATATTGTCTTAATCAAGTGATAGTTGCTCGACAGGTCTTAGCTTGTTAGCTGAGCCATAGCAACTGCCTGCATGCCTGCTGCTGGCTCATGGGTGATACGAGGCAATGTAACATAACTAAGCTCACAATGAAGAGGATTAAACTAAAAATTTCTCCTCGCATTTTCTGTGAACTTAGAGTATGCACAKGGACAGTTAACTGAGGTTTGGCCAATTCATGGAAACTTGTCAAAGCATGGAAACTTCGATTGTGAGTTTGAGATGTATGTAAAATAAAGGTCAAATTGTGATGCCTTTTCAGTGCCCAGATTTGATTATTCAAGAACCTTTCTATAAAAGGTATTTGAACTACATAAGTCAACAGGAAAAATGGCTACATAAGAAATTAGTTGATGAAATGGACAAATTCTGCATTGACGCACACATCCTGAGCTCAGTCGCCTTCAGTAGGATGGAACAGAAATCTGCTCCAAAGTAGTCAAGAGATTCCCCCTAMCCCCCACCCCATCACCAAAGAGCACTGAAAACAGGAAGGATAATGGCTGGAGAAGGGAATGGATATTGTGTGCATATTAGAATTAGCCAAAATCTTTAACATCCCTTGGGTTTTGTTTTTCTCCCCAGTCTTCCCTTCACCTCTGCCATTACCTGAGTTGTATGTTTTTGGGGGGACAAGCACTGACTTTTTATTACACCTCTTTGCAGTATTGTACTCTGTGGAACTGCAAGTGCTTCTAAGCTGACACCAGCAATATCACTTTGCACCAAGGATTCAGAGAAAGTCATTAAAAGCACCTCTTTGGACATCTTGCCTTAAACAGGTGACAGTATTTCACTATGAGATATCAGCATCAAGCCCAATATCCAGTTGAATCTTTTAGGAGGAGATTCCCAGTCTTGATTGTGGAACTTCAAAAAACTGAAAACCCCTCTGTGAGGAGGTTGTTTTTAACACTGTTACATGCTTTTTTCTTTTTTTGTCTAGATTCAGAAGAATGACATCTTTCTAATTTGCTACTATCAGAAATGCTTCTCCTCTCTGTAAAGAACTTTCCTCTTTCCTCCCTGCAAAGATGTAGAGACAAACTGCCAGTCACGTGTTAAACTGCTTTGGATAAATTCATAAATTCAGACTCGAGATTCTCACTGAAAAGGATATTTTGCAATCTTAAATTTSAGCTTTCCTGTGTACTTTCCACATTGTCAACAAGTTTCTGAATAATTATTAATAAAAATAATATACTATTGATGATTGATAAACTAAAACATTGGACCAGATTGTCTTTTCTTGCTGACACTAGAATGCCTTACATTGCTGTTGGTCTGTGTGATGGTGTAGAAATACCTTTTTGCAGAGAAAATATATTTCCATTTTCTTTCTACTTCTCTGAACTATCAGGCTGGAAACTCCTTACTAGTCATTAGTCAAAGCAGAATGATCCCTCAAAGGTTTCCTGCAAGATTCAGTAGCTGGTTTGACTATCTTTCAAAAGTTGAATGTAGGGGAYAGCGTTTAGGCCTCAGTAGGCACTTCTGCCATAGCGGGGGAGTGGTGTAAATTACCCATCACTGTGTGATTTGTCTGTAAATTCTAATGCCATTATGCATGTACACTGCTCTCTGCTGAATACTGACAAAAAGTCCTTTATTGTTCACCCAGAGGTAGTGACCCTTTGGGGGGAGAAAACAAACAAGCCATTAGATTCAAGTTTCTGCTYGATTCAACCCACTGAAACTTAAAAAGTTACAGTCATGGTGAGCTTGACCCAATGTTTCTGGCACCTGCAAATCATATGTCTTTTTTTCAGGTCATCAAAATGGCTGGCRACAGGACACAGCACCCCCTGACATTGTSAKWKYRYRMWMTSACAATGTCATCCTGGCCTTTCCACTGACTACCCAAACGCACCCAAGGCCCTGCATGCCTGAGCTGTTATTCATCTTTCCTAGAAGATGAGCTGCAGACAAGAAATAAATCATTCTTTCTCCTCAGAAAGGCCACAGGGCAGCAAAGCCTGGACCAATTCGCTGGCTACTTTTCCCCATATAATAGAGCTACTCACCGGCATTGTCTGGCTGCCATGCAAGGCATTGATGGCTGCTTGGGCCTCTGCATGTGAAGAGTATTTCACAAATGCACACCCTGAAAAAGAGCATAAAAAATGTTGTATGGATACCAAGAAAAGCCCATCTAGCA
This sequence comes from Rhea americana, assembly GCF_003343005.1. NCBI lineage: Eukaryota > Metazoa > Chordata > Aves > Rheiformes > Rheidae > Rhea > Rhea americana. The sequence continues at coordinate 618,547 of NW_028186901.1, forward strand.
GAGTATGCTGCTCAGAGAACTGGTCAGTAATGAAGCTAGTGGAGAAAGTATAACAAGCAAATGTGTTCCCGGTCATCCCTTCCCAACATCTAGCCATCAGCAGCGCAAGGWCCTCTTGAGGCAAAGTGGCACTCAGAAGTCCCACACTGCATACGAAGGGGAATCATGGACCCACCCTGAATGAACTTAGCGGGTGCCTCTTGCTTACATTTATCTATACAGCTTCCCATGCCAGAGTTGCACAATTTTATATTTTATTGTGGGAAAATGAATTCACTTTTATTTCTGTTAGACTTGCTTCCTGGATATTTTACTGAATGCCTCTCCCTCTTTTGTTATGAGAAAAAGCAAAGAATGGTGTTAAACAGCTATCAGAAAGCAGCATGTATTTATTACAAGCAACCATAGGCCAGCTTTACAGAAGGGATTTAGCCTACTCCAACACACACGGTACCTGTAGCTTACCACCATCTGGTAAAGCTCCGTTACAGACTGCTCAGAGCTTGTCTTGTCCTGAAATGGCTTTAGTCTGACAAAGCATGAAATAGTTTCCGATGAAGATGGGAGTGACCTGCATGCGACAACTGCCATCTTGGCCACCACTAAAGTCTGAACCTTACTCTTCCACAGCTAATGGTACGGTATGAGCTGCAGAGCCAGTGCCTGCATGGGTGGCTTCTTCTGGATGTTAGAGGAATGCAGGCAGCGCTTCTCTGGTCTGCCTTGTCACATGACAAATCTCACATTTTCTGGACTCTTGCATAATGGTTTAGGGCAGGAAGGTGCATTTATGAATATGTGCTAAAGTACAGAGAAATGATCAACACTTTGAAGAGTTATATGCACCACTAGAGTAGAACAAAGTACTGGTAACACTCTTAGCTATAAGCAAACTGACTCAGAGAGAGTCAGAGTAATTTCCATGTGCTAAGGTGGTTTTTGGAACAGACTAGAAAGATCTGAGAAGTTTTAGCTTCTATTTCCTTCTATTACTACTAAAGACTTTTGAGCTTTTAGAAGTTTGTAGAGTCCAAACCATTTCCCTAAAGGGATGCAGACCACTGGACAGGGGATCTCAGTCCCTGCAATWGGCCAGCTCTCCTTTATTTCCTTTGCTGCCTCTTCAGAAGGGGCCAGTACATCCCCAAAGATCATTATGGTTCAGGGCAAAAATGACAACATCAGAATATCTCAATTGCAAATGTGAAGAATAAGCCTTAAAGGTCACCCAAACCACAACAGCAGACAGAGAAAAGCAGCAACTGAAGAAAGCAATAGCAGCCTCTTCTAAAATAATATATATATATGAAATTAACTTACAATTAGGAGCTCTTTGCTTTGCATTGCCCCTCCCCACTCTGCTCAGACTGTATTTCAGGAAAAGCATAATGATTGCTGCTAATAGTTGGGTCTAATTTATAAGGAGCTGAGAGGAGACAATCACAAGAAAATGAGATAGATAAACTTCAGCTGGAAACAATAGGGATCAATTATGACATAATCGCAGCCCAGCTTTCCAGGACTCCTGAGATACTGCGCCTTCCTCTTCATTAATCAGAGATAATCCAGAATTAGGGTGTTTAATTATTTGCAGAGATTCTTTTGTACTTTCTGCCTCTAAAAAGAAGATACTGATTAGCAAGTACACAAAAGCTTTCTAGCTCCAGTCACCCGTTGCATTTAGAGCAGGATTTTTGGCTGCAGTTTTGCTGTCATATTGAAGTCTTCAGTTGCTTCAGGTGAAATTCATCCCTGTACTGTGGAASCTGCTGGATCAGTGGAGCTGTGTAAAGGCTGTAATGAAGGGAACAGGAGATATTTATCCAGTTTAATGTCAAAGATGCTAATAGGGTTTGTCCATTGCTCCCTTCTGCTGCCTCTGGTAGATTTTGTGGTAACRGGACAAATGAAAATTCAGCTTTCAGCAGTGTATGGAGGCCAGAGAATAGCAGAGGCTCTAACCCTTCAGTCCTTTTATTTGTGYGTTCAGTGGGATGACTTTTGTATACAACAACAAATGTGTATGTAACCTTCTTTCTGCCCACTGTCATCAGAATGCAGTCCAAGATCGTGAGCTGAGGACATGGGACGTATCACTCTCCTTAAAACAGTTCTGTCCATTTAATAGGAGCAGATCTAGAGTTTAAAGGGATTTTGACACACAGAGAGATACATAACTTGTGCTGAACAGGGAGTTACATGTACTCAAGTGTTTTTTCTTTCCTTCTTTCTGGACTATAGAGCTAGAAAGGCTGCTCTAACTGTCTTGTCAGGTCTCCTGCAGAACAGAGGCGATTGCAGAGTTGGGGCCTAAGGTTATCGTTGCTGAGAGTGTTAGACTCCTCTCTGGAGTTAGAAGTCTCTTGTGGGACTTCTGGCACTGCGGGATAACTTTACTTTCTGAGTTACTGAGGCAGAAAATTGCTGAATTGAATAAATAAAAACAGGCTGTCCAGAGAGCAGCAACACAGACTCCTTGGGTCCTCCTGTATCACTAAGCTGGATCCAGTCTCAGTTCAGGTCTCTCACCTGACACTCTGGTGCTCCTGGCTGCAGAGGCTGAGCTTTATGAGAAGGGGGTGCAGGAAGGCTCCTTCCTCTCCTCTGTCTCCCACGAGAGGTGGCCTCTACACTTCCCTTCAGGCAGAGAAATGCCCCAAATTCAGCTCTCCTTCTACCTGATTGCATGCTCCAACCACTCTGTGCCTGCCCTGGAGTTCCCTGTRCAGAAGGTATTTCTGTAGCCATGTGAAGGGTATGCCTCATGGCTCAGAACATCACCCATGGCTTCAGGTAAGGTCCAGGCCACTTTCTGGTTATGACTATGGTGAAGTCTAGGTGTGAAACTGGCAGCTACCTCCTTGGAGCAGTGCCTGCATCAAGATAGGTGGAGGACTTGGAGGCTCACCATARCACCTGGTGGAGTTCCAGGTAGTAGATTGGGTAGAACTGAAGCCTTTGCAATCTTATTGCTATCTGACACTTAGACAATCTGCCTAAATCTCAATATAGGTGAAAYTTAAGCCTTCTGGATCTTACCCAAAATAAGTAGCTCACAAGTGATATGTGTCATGTTGGTTTCTAGCAGATGGAAAACATTACAGACTGGGAATAATTTTGTGGGTGTTGTGGCTTGCTTGTCTGACTGTCTCTTAAGACAAGGGCACTACTTTTAACTTTTCTTTTGGATTGACTGCTCTGTGAGCATGTGTGTGTGTGTGTGTGTGTAAATTAGGAGCTTCACATTCTCAGTAAATAGCACGAGCAAATGGAAGCTGGTAATATTAACTCTGTCAAGGCTCAGTATTGATCCTGAACAGCTCAGTGAAATGCAAGCCCAGGACTGCAGCCCGCTAGCACTAATAATTAAGCTGGTTAGCAATATGGAGCTGCCACTCAGATTCAGACTTATAATGAAATTGTTGAAGAAAAAAATGAGAGAGAGAGAGAGAGAGAGAGAGAGCAAGAATGAATACAACTCTGCAGGCTGGATCTCCTTTGGTACCAGTTTCTTACAGATCTCGGACATTATTGCCTTTATTATTACTCAGTTTGACTCCTTTGTCATTAGATTTTATTCTGTACAATTCCAGGTGGAGGCAGATGGACATATGGCTTTTTTTTTTCTTTTATTTCCCCCAATTTACTGAGTTGTTCAGTGAATAGAGCATTTAATTGCCTATCATTATGATGGCTGAAGTTCCTCTAGGTCAACTCAGCCTATACCTTCCAGTGGGGCAGCCACCTTTTTTGGTGTCATAGAACTAACACAGCTAAAAAACAGTAGGAGGGTGCCCACAGTTTGTTTTCAGGCATTTGTATCAAGAAGATCGGGCTTTGCTGACTTGCATCAAACTGGTCCCTGCTGCCCTTTATTGCCAGTGTGAAGTCTCTTTCTGCCAGCAGTGATTTTATGGAACAGCAGTATCTTTCTCCAGCGTATCACTGTGGCTTGGTTTTTCCTCCTTCCTGTTGCAAAAATCTGCTGGTTGATCTTGTCACACGTCAAAATACCCAGTGAGATATGAACTGTATCAGCAGGACTGGTCTCTTCCCTGGTGCTGCATATTCCAGCACAGTTTATGATATATTATACGCAGATCAATATTTAATGGACGCATTATACTGTCAAGAGAAGAGGGCTTCCTATTCAAATTGAAGTTACTTTGTCTAGAAAGTGACTGGAAAAAAAATGGCCCTGATATTCAACAGAACAACCTCGTTCAGAAACTTAGGCTGTAGAAAAGGATYCCATGTGCTATCCAGGTAACAAGGAATGTCAGAAAAAATGGCAGGAGGAGATAAGGCATCCACGATTGAAAGTTAAACATTCACACATTTCAAACAATAAATGCCCAATGAGCATAATGTTTAAATCAGCCTCTGTACCCTTGCAATAGTGACAACTGATTGGTATATATCTATGCAARGGCCAGTTAAAGAAGGGGAAGACCTGGGGCTAGTGGGTAAGAAGTAAGCTGAGACAGCAGAGGTCTGTRTCTGGCTCTCCTGCCATACGGCCTCAGGGAGGCATTTTCTTGCTGCTGTTTTTCCCTTTGTCTTTACCTGCCTTATCCACCTAGACTCAGGCTATTTCGGAGCACAACCTCTTCCCTAAGGGATGTCTCTCCCTATGCAAGTTGGAGCTCTTGGATATTACCATGAGACAAGTAATAACATCTTAATGAGGTGCCAACTGAGTAGGGGTAGGAATTGGTGAGTCAGGATGTGACTTTGCTTAAAGGAAGGATGAGCCTATTTCCTGGGGAAAAGAACTCCCAACTTTCCTAGGGCAGGTGAGGAAAGCAAGTCTTGTAAGGATGTGAAGGCCTTGAAACRTGTTCAAAGGGAGGATGTGCCCTGCAAGCTAGCTGCAACAGGGGTTAGTTTGCATGCAGAGACAACTCATCAGGGGCATCTGTTTTTAACTGCAGTTAGCTCTCTGTTCTCCTGCATAAGTAGAGAGTGACCAGCAAAAAAATGGCCTCTCTTGGCAAATTTGACCCTTCCTAATGTAAGAGATGTTGTCCTRAAAGCCACCTAGTGAATGGGAAATAATATATATGCCAAGTCTGGGTCTAGCTTGAAGCTAAAGCCACAATGTGTCACAAGCCATCATCTTACCTTTGCTGTTGCCATCGGGTCCCCGAAGGATTGTGCACTCCTCGATGTTGCCAAATGCCTCGAATAGCCTGCGCACGTCATCTTCTGACTGCTGCTTATTGAGCATACCCACAAAGAGTTTTCTGTCTTCTAGAACAAAATAAAGAGATGCTTACCATATTTCAGGAGGGATGCGAAAGCCAAGATGGCTCAGTATCACATAAAAAAGAAACAGTGATTTTATTGAGATGACATGTTTGAAAAGCTGCTAGTCATTTCAGGTACCTGGCTTGAAATACCTTAATAGCATCCGATTTTCAGTGAGTACTTGAAAATAATTTGAGAATTAAAAAAAAAAAAAAAAAAGAAAGGAGAGGAGAGGAGGCTCCAAAAATTCATAGACAACTAAAAAATTTTAACAGCTTCTGAAAATCTGGAGTCTTCCAAATCAGCTCTTTCAGCTCCTGCAAGCTGACTGTGAAAATTGAGCAGAAACAACAGCATTGCTTAGACTGCCATCCAGAAGCAATGTAGATAAAGATGGCATATGTTATTTTTCAATTGGACTTTATTCCTATTTGTTAGGAGCCTTTTCAGTACTGTATAAAATTGCAGAAAAAATGTTTAACATAAGCTATTTTAAATCAGGAATGAATTAAATTTAACAGAAGTCACAGCCTTTAAATGGGGAGCTGTCATTCATACCCACTCACAGAGACGTACCTACAAATTTGKATGCATTTTTTTATATATGTATTTAATGCTCATTTGACATAAGCCGGAAGTTTTTGAAACATATATTGTTTTTTAAACSAGAAAGTTAACTTATATGAACACTAGTCTCTGAGATAGCTCAAGTAGTTGCTAWTTCATGTGAAAGCAGAATGTGGTCTGCAGGAAGATAATTGTATTTTGAATAAAKAAGGCTGTTTATACTTGGACTTAAACCAAGTATGGAGATCTCCAGTCCAGAAGCTGAAGGAAAGAAACACCTTTAAAAAMTGTTGGTGAAAACAGAGTAAATTGATGACCACTGAGTTGGTATAAAGATCTGAGGGCCCTGARTGTTGCTTCTAGATCAGGTTTATGTTAAAAGCATCATGACTAGTACTATACACCATTAAATAAGGAAAAAAAAAGTACATAGTTTACATCGTGTATGTAAACAGGCCATTTGCACATGATTCATAAATGTCTTATTTATCATTCATTAAACACTATGTAAATGTGTGAACCAAGAGTTTTTTTCAGAGCAGTTTACAGAGCAGATGTAACCAATTTGAATAAATACATGTAAATAAATAAATAAAGAAATACTTTGATTTTTTTTTATTTATTTATTTTTTAATGCACATGAACCTAAATCTGAACAAAACACTGGTTTGCAACAACCCTTTTCTGGTTGACTAATTGGGTGATTTATGTCAGTTTTGTTCGCTGAGAAATTGTTGGTGTAGGCAATCTGTTCTGCTTCAACCAGTGTTTGATCAAAATTCCCCTCTCCAAGATGCATCTGCAAATTGGCGTGTTGCTTTATAGCCTTGGATGAGGATAATTTTTCAGGTAKTGGGTAACCAGTGAGGATATTAGGAGCTTTCAGTCCTGCAGGGGAGTTACGCATATGAACTAGAAGTGTATTGCCCCTAGAAAACAGAGAGTTATGTTCCCTTCAGTTAGGCTGCTGAAATGATAGGRAAAAAATGGGTTGAGGCTACATACACATTTCTAATAGGGGAGAAAAAAAACAAGGACCCAAAGAAGACTTTTAAGCACCTCGAGAGAAACCATGGGATTGTCTTCCAATAGACAAGCTGAAAGCAAGAAATCTGCCTAAATTATGAGGAACTGATTAGTTAATAAAGGGTCTCTCTGAGGCCTTTGCTGGCAAAACAGAGGTCAGGCTTCAATGATGCATGAAGCCCTTGCTAACCCTGCATAGGTTGTTCCCACCTCAAGAGAAGCAGCTTTGGGCACCTCAAAGCCTCATTTTCTGGATGGATACGTTYGGGAAATAAAAATGACATGGGCAATTAAGCTCAGTGAAGTGACTCTGAACCCCAAGAATTGCATCTGGGGAACCTGTATAATCCCCACAGGATT